>NC_030433.2:18076398-18376398 GCF_001660625.3 Ictalurus punctatus
ATTATTTTTGCAATTTTGTTATAGCTTAGTGAAGCTACAAATCCAAATAATTAGGTCCAATAAATTCTTCTGACTAGTCTAACGACACCGATTGTTCAAGTTTCCTGAATTCTTTATTATTCAAATGTGGACTTAATTAAGCACAATTCTTATTCATTACATAAGGAATAAAACAGTTTACAGCATGCTGTTATAGTAAAATAATCAACAATGCAGTGGTATGAGGTGGCCCATTGAGAAGAAGAGTTACTGACACCACCTGGAAGATTATTGTTGTTTGTTTAAATGTTGAGTGGGGTGGAGGACCTTGGCGGTGTGCTGTTATAGTAAAATGATCAACAAATGGGGTGGTGTGATGTGGCCTGGCACAAAGCGAAGTGCACAGTGAAGTGTTTCATTCCTCTTATATCACCGCAATTGTCCAATGGTTAAAATCTTTAAGCAGTTAAAGAATGGCATCATACGTTTTATCCATTTATTCTTCAGTGTAACATGTAAGTTAGTTTCGGTTATCACTTACATTATAGCAGCTATCAGCAGTCCTTCCCTCATCAGCCTTTCTTTTGTCTCTTTCTTGAAGGGAATGAGATAAAAATTCAGCATGCCACGTTATAAAGAAACGATCAACAGCAAAGACTGCGAGTTACTGTTACCACCCGGAAGTTGATTATTGTCCCATAGCAGCACATCCTGAAGCGTTTTATTCCTTTTCAACCACAGCAGTGACATTTTCTTTATTTATTAAAGAAAATGTAATTGCTGCCATTTTTTAAAAAATCTATTCATAGTTCTGTTTAATGTTATAGAATGTCTGGGAAACAAACGATCATTAACAACAGCTATAAACAGTCGTTCCATCGGTTTCTCTTGAAGTTAATATGACAACCACAAACAAAAAAATACAGCTTGTTACTAAGAAACCAGCTCTCTGTCCTGATACTTTGTTGCAGCATTACCTCAGACTGTTACAAAGCACGTACACTAGAGACTCCTTCTTTTTATTCTCGCGTATGCAGAGCGCCAGTCATACCAGTCCCTGTGAATAAGCTGCTACTGTAGAAACAATAATGAGGAATCAGAACAAGTATGTAGCAGTAATACTCACTGATATGCGACAACTTTCATTTCAGGTGGACGTACCCAGATTTCTTTAACAGATACCGGGTGCTGATGAAGAAGAAGGACGTGACCACTGATAAGAAGCAGGTGTGCAGAAACCTGCTGGAGACTCTGGTCAAGGTAACACTTCATGGCTTTCACTTTCCCATGTTACACTGATGCGCTGGTAATGTGCGTACAGTGGATATAAAGAGTCTACACATTTTTGCGATGAAAACAGTGAAACCGAGAACAATCATGTCTGAACTCTATCCACCCTCACTGTGAAATTACAACATTTAAGTAAAAACTTAGCGAAAAGAAACATTTTAGGGAAAGCTAGGACAAATAAAGGGGAGGTAGGATGGCTAGACAGAAGCCCTTTTTCACAAAAAAACATCCAAGCCCAACTAAATCACCCCAAAGCATGTGCCAAAATGTGTTATGGTCTGATGAGAACAATGCCAAAAAAAAAGATTTAATAATAAGTCCATAATTCCAAAATATATATTTGGTATAGTTTTGTATATTATGAATTCTTTATTCTAATATTTTGAGATACTGGATTTTTGATTTCCATGATTAATCATCAAGATTAAAACGAAAAAATAGTCTTGAAATATTTCATTTTATGTGTAATGAACGTAGAATATATGAACGTTCCACTTTTTGAATTAAATTACCAGGGGGGGAAAAAAAACTTTTCCACGATATGGAAATTGTTTAGAGATGCACCTGTATGCTAGCTGAAATCCAGTCGCACTTTTTGTTGTTTGTTTGTTTTGGCTGCCGCTTTGGAGTTTTCAAACTGTCGTCCTTCATCTGAGCAATATCAATAAATTTTCATCTGTGAACTTCACTGCCCCCGCTTCAGTGAGTTCTCTAATGGCTTTAGCTTTCTAAGCTCAGCATTTCCACACTCGGTGCCATCCAAAAGCGGAGAGCCGGCTGAAATATGGCCTAATCAGCATGGCATGGCTTCTCAGGATATCAGGATGAGGATCTGAGGAAGTTTTCTTTGAAGTTTTCTTTTTACCATTTATGCAAGGAGTCTCCAGTGTCAGAGGGAACTTTAATGTTTCCAACATGAAATACTTCAGGACAGAGGTGTTTACACTTTATGGGTTTAAGCGGTGATTTGAGAGAGAGCGAGAGAGAGACTGTTTTGAGGAGGGAGAGAGAGAGAGACTGTTTTGAGGGAGAGAGAGACTGTTTTGAGGGAGAGAGAGACTGTTTTGAGGGAGAGAGAGAGAGAGAGCCTGTTTTGAGAGAGAGAGAGAGAGACTGTTTTGAGAGAGACTGTTTTGAGAGAGAGCGAGAGAGAGACTGTTTTGAGAGAGAGCGAGAGAGAGACTGTTTTGAGAGAGAGAGACTGTTTTGAGAGAGAGAGACTGTTTTGAGAGAGAGAGACTGTTTTGAGAGAGAGAGACTGTTTTGAGAGAGAGAGACTGTTTTGAGAGAGAGAGAGACTGTTTTGAGAGAGAGAGAGACTGTTTTGAGAGTGAGACTGTTTTGAGAGAGAGAGAGACTGTTTTGAGAGAGAGAGAGACCGTTTTGAGAGAGAGAGAGAGAGGCCGTTTTGAGGGGGAGAGAGAGACCGTTTTGAGGGGGAGAGAGAGACCGTTTTGAGGGGGGGAGAGAGACCGTTTTGAGGGGGGGAGAGAGACCGTTTTGAGGGGGAGAGAGAGACCGTTTTGAACGGGAGAGAGAGACCATTTTGAGGGGGAGAGAGAGACTGTTTTGAGAGTGAGACTGTTTTGAGAGAGAGAGAGACTGTTTTGAGAGAGAGAGAGACCGTTTTGAGAGAGAGAGAGAGAGGCCGTTTTGAGGGGGAGAGAGAGACCGTTTTGAGGGGGGGAGAGAGACCGTTTTGAGGGGGAGAGAGAGACCGTTTTGAGGGGGGGAGAGAGACCGTTTTGAGGGGGGGAGAGAGACCGTTTTGAGGGGGAGAGAGAGACCGTTTTGAACGGGAGAGAGAGACCATTTTGAGGGGGAGAGAGAGACTGTTTTGAGAGTGAGACTGTTTTGAGAGAGAGAGAGACTGTTTTGAGAGAGAGAGAGACCGTTTTGAGAGAGAGAGAGAGAGGCCGTTTTGAGGGGGAGAGAGAGACCGTTTTGAGGGGGGGAGAGAGACCGTTTTGAGGGGGGGAGAGAGACCGTTTTGAGGGGGGGAGAGAGACCGTTTTGAGGGGGGGAGAGAGACCGTTTTGAGGGGGAGAGAGAGACCGTTTTGAACGGGAGAGAGAGACCGTTTTGAGGGGGAGAGAGAGACCGTTTTGAGGGGGGGAGAGAGGCCGTCTGAGGTTGTCATCTATACACACACGGTCATATTTCCTCAACGCAGCTTCTGAATGAATTTGGCTGTTATTGAATGAATGATTACCGCTCGGTTTTTGCACAGGTTTATGACCCCCTTTTTAATTCCATCTTCCATCCAGGACCCAGATAAGTTCCAGTTCGGAAAGACTAAGATCTTCTTCCGAGCCGGTCAGGTGGCGTACCTCGAAAAGCTCAGAGCCGACAAGTTCCGTTTCGCCTGCATTAAGATGCAGAAGACGGTGCGAGGATGGCTGCAGAGGAGACGCTACCAGAAGATCCGCAAGTCCACCATCTTGCTGCAGAGATACGGCCGTGGCTTCCTGGCGCGCAGGTGAGGAGATGTGTCCGAGTACGGATGTGGATTTAGATCCCTAACCGGCAAACCAGAGGCAATGGCGAGAAAAACACTTCCCGAGATGACATGAGAAAGAAACCTTGAGAACCAGACTTCTTCTGGGGGGCGCTAGACAGTGGATTAAATCGTTCTAAATCATTATGCAGGTGTAGAAGAGTAAGGATGAACAGTAATACGTGTGCTGAATGGTCAGTATGAGCAGACTGGGAATAATCTTTATAATTACAGCAGCAGTTTTTAGGTTCCAGTTAGATAATGCAGCTTTGCCGTTATTTACTGTCACCACCGCTCTGTCTCTCTCTGTCTCTCTCTGTGTCTCAGTCTCTCTCTCTCTCACCTTTTGTCAAACAATTACTGGTTTGTCATTTTCTTTCTATTTCTGTCTCTTCTTTCTCCTGTTTTCTCTCCTCTCTCTCATTCTATCTCTGTTTCTCTGTCATTCTTACTACATTGTGGTGCTCTCTCTCTTGTGTTCTCTCTCTCGTGTTCTTTCTCTCGTGTTCTCTTTCTCTTGTTCTCTCTCTCGTGTTCCCTTTCTCTCGTTCTCTCGGTCTCGTGTTCTCTTGGTCACGTTCTCTCTCGTTCTGTCTCTCGTGTTCTCTCTCGTTCTGTCTCTCGTGTTCTCTCTCGTTCTGTCTCTCTCACGTTTTCTATCTCGTTCTGTCTCTCACGTTTTCTATCTCGTTCTGTCTCTCACGTTCTCTCTCGTTCTGTCTCTCACGTTCTCTCTCGTTCTGTCTCTCGTGTTCTCTCTCGTTCTGTCTCTCACGTTTTCTCTCGTTCTGTCTCTCACGTTTTCTCTCGTTCTGTCTCTCACGTTCTCTCTCGTTCTGTCTCTCACGTTCTCTCTCTCGTTCTGTCTCTCACGTTTTCTCTCGTTCTGTCTCTCACGTTTTCTCTCGTTCTGTCTCACGTTTTCTCTCGTTCTGTCTCTCACGTTCTCTCTCGTTCTGTCTCTCACGTTCTCTCTCGTTCTGTCTCTCACGTTCTCTCTCGTTCTGTCTCTCACGTTCTCTCTCTGTCTCTCTCGTTCATTCTCTCATTCGTTCTCCCTCTCGTTCCCTCTCTCATGTTCTCTCCCCCGCTTACTGTGATGTCTTATTCTCTCTGATGTCTTTTTCAGGTATGCAGAACTGTTGCGTCTCACCCGAGCAGCTCTTATCTGTCAGAAGCAGTACAGGATGGTGAGGGTACGGAAAGCGTATCTGACCATCCGCAAGGCTACAATCACCATCCAGGCCTTCACACGGGGCATGTTCACACGCCGCCTGTACCAAGAGGTGCCACACTGCTCCATGTTTCTCTTAACTTCTGCTCGCTCTTTCTTTCTTTGGTTACTTATTTAGTGCTCTCTCTCGCTCTCACCCTCTCTCTCTGTTCCACTGCTGCTCTCTGCTCCCACACCAGCTGTGCTGTGAATAGTTTAGACATTTGGAAACAACACACACTGTATTGACAAATTTACGTTCTGGAAGAATGCTATGTAACACCACTTGTTTTCTGCAAATCTAAATCCGTGCTCTTTGTGTGCTTGAGTTCACACTGCACTCGCATTCTATAGTGCATATTTTCTCGTATTAATTTTTTTTTCTTTTTTCCTCTCAACCCGTTCAGTACGTGCTGCACCACAAGGCCAGTGTCATCCAGAGAACAGTGCGCGGATGGCTGCAGAGGAGGAAGTTCCTCCGTGCCCGAAACGCAGCAGTGGTGCTGCAGTGCGCTTACAGGCGTGTACTCGCCAAGCGACAGCTGAAACAGCTGAAGATCGCGGCTCGCACAGCAGAACACTTCAAGGATCTCAACGTCGGCATGGAGAATAAGATTGTCCAGCTTCGAAGAAAGATGGACACTCAGGTGCTGTACAGCGCTCAGAACGCATTCCTCATGCTCTCAAATCCAGTCTGAGGCACACACTTATTGTTTATACTCCGAGTTGCTAGTTTATTAGGAGTATTAGGAGACATAGCAGTCCATAATTGTATATCTACAGTTCATCAGCCCTTCTTAAACTTACCCATCAGTGCAAAGCATCACTGAGCAGATATCAATGCAGTTCTTTTCTTAGTACAGGGAAATGTCCGTTATTGTAGTCCTTTCCATGATAATCACACACACACACACAGTGCATATATAAAAATGCTCTTAGCACTTATTTCCAAATGGGTTATTTGGCTTTTAGTGCACAAAGTAGACCCGGAGTGTAAAGTTTGTTGTTGTTTTGTTTTGTTGTTTTTTTGTTGTTGTTTGTTTTAAACCCACCACCCTCAGCGGACAATTAGGACTGTTGGTAATATATAAGGTTTACATTTCTATTGGCTATTAAAGCCATTCCTAATTGATGTAGAGGAAAAATAGAAGGAAAGAATGGAAGAGAAAGAAAAGATACTTTTATATTATACAGCAAGGTCCATATGTCTGAGAGCACTAGAGAAAATGCTTCAATTTTGCATAATAATTTAATTTAATTTGCATTCTTTTAAAATTTTTTTTAAATTAACTCTGATTTTCATGACAAATTACATTATTGACAACAACTTGCGCGAATAGTGTAATCGTTTATGTATTTTAACTTTACATTTACATGAATTTCAGAGTTTCCTAGTATTTGGTACATCCCGTTTTTGCTTTAATGACTGTGCACTCGAGCGGGCGTGGATGCCACAAGTTTGTGCAAAACCTTATGATCCATTTTATGATCCGAATCCATCAGTGTTGGCTGAACGCACGATTCGGTCGAAGAGATTAAGCATGAGGAAATCTGACCTTTTTGTTCCACGCATGGAGAATATCACAAATGTGCTTACAATTAGATAGGGACCTAGGAATAGTGCAGAATTAAATATTCAAGATATTTACTTTCTTTGTTTTTAAATATTTCAAAATTCTACAACCTTCCAGTTTTAAATGAAGAATAATACGAACAAATCCCAGATTTTCAGTGTGGTCTCAGACTTTTGGACCCCACTGTGCACATGAATAAAAGTAAAAACATAATTTGTCACCCGAACAGAGACAAATAAATGGGAGAGTATTTATTTCCAATTATCATCATTTAAATTTTTTGGAAGTTCCACCGATGTCTTAATATCAGACGATTCATCAACCACTATATCATTTGCCTACTCATTATTCAATAAAGTTGACGCTTAGCTAAACCCTGACCCTTATTCGTTTGTGCAGAAACACGAGTATAAGGTGCAGAGTGAGAAGCTGTCCGAAGCCAACACCGCATTGGTCACGGAGGTCAGCAAACTGCAGAAGGAGCTGGAGACGGCACGCAATCGTAAAGGCGAGACCACGCAGCTGAGCTCACTGCAGGACGAGTTGGAGAAACTGAGGGCGGAGCTCCAGGAGGCACACGCCCAAAGGAAAAAGCTCGAGGAGGAGCACAGCACTGAGAAGCTGGGACTGGAACAGGTAAACAGTAACGCTTAAGGAAAAAGCATTAAAGCTTTTGGCCTTGCTTTTTAGAGCAAAACAGAGCGATAGAGGAAGGATAATAAACAAACGCACTGATTTAAGAGGGGCGTAGGGAGCATAAGAGGTCATAGGTTATGTAACTAATGTAGATCTTTTACTGGCTTTTAATGAATTTATGCAAACTGATTTATTTATATAGAATATTTATATAGAATTTATATAGAACAAAACTGACTCGATTTCAGAGCATTATAAGAGTAAAATTTAGCCTGTAGCACCATGAAGTGAAACTTTGTCAAATTTGTGTCAGCAAAAAGCTGTTGCATGGATTTTTTTTTTTATATTTTTCTTTTTATAATGTCATTTATCACAATTTTTATGCGCTTATTTTCTTTGCTTTCTTGTACTTTTCCCACCACAGATAGAATTGAAACATAACCTATTGATGTTATGTAGTTTATTAATATTTGTAAAACATTTTTTTACATCTCAAAATAAATTCCGAAGCAATGGATCACATGAAACTACAAGAATCGTATTCGTTTAATGTGCCATATTTTCTTCAAAATGTACTCCGTAAGGCTGTCATGTCCTTCTCAGTTCAGCCCTGTTGATCTTCTGGTGTCTCATGTGATGAAAATCTCATGTCTCATGACGCAGCGTTTATGCAGAATAGCATTTTTTCCTGTAAAAACTGTTTCCACCATCTTTTTTTTAAATTATTTTTATATGCAGCAGCACACATTTCGAAATCCTTCAGATGGAAACCTTCCTGACGATCCGCTTTTATGATAATGTCGATAAAGCACGGTTATTATTCTATTCGGTTGATGAGCTGACGAAAGCTCTGCTCTGTCCTCTTCAGAGAGTCCAGGAGCTGGAGAGAGAAAACTCTCTGCTGAAGGATGAGAAAGAAGCGATGAACCAGAAGATCCTTCGCCAATCGCAGAGCTCCGGGGGTGAGTTTCACACGTCATTGCACCTGCATCTCTGAACACACACCTCGTCGGTTGAGTATCGTATGAAGCTGAAGTAAAGTAAAAAGGAAAACTGCCCCGAGGGCCGGGTTGGTATCGTTTCCCCACATAAGAGGGGCCTCTGTGCAGAAGCAGGATGAGAGAGAAGCTGCATTGAGTTTCAGAGAAGGAATGCAGAACACCTTTTTCCCTGCTCTTTAGCGGAGCATTGTTTTGGGCTGGTTCACAGGCAAGAATGATACTCAAAACCAAAGGTTAGGGCTTTTAAATCGAAATAAGCGTTTTCTGTGTTCAGGGTTTTTTTTTCTTCTAATGTTCATTTATTAAAGCCAAGCTGTCTCTTTTTATGCTTGTGTAATGCTTTCAGTAATAGTCATATAGCCTCTGCTGAATAACTTTATTTTTATTCTTGACTATTGACCGTGTCCTGCGTCTGAAACGAAGACTGTTGAGCTTTATTCAATTATCTCCAATCTCTTAGCTTCTGGCTGCTCTGCTTAAACTTTAAAAATCACAAGAAGATGATGTTCTTTTGAGATGGTTTTTGTTTTAAAAAAAAAAAGGCTTTACTGTGAAGCTAGCAGAGAAAAAATGTTTAGTTCACAGTCAGCCCTTTTTGTGTGTGTGTGTGTGTGTGTGTGTGTGTGTGTGTGTGTGTGTGTGTGTGTGTTATGCTTCTAGGCTTATGTAACCTGGTCACATTGTCATTTCAAACTTTGTCATAGATACATTCAAGGGGGAAACAGAAACGGTCAAATGTAAGGAGCAGTACAGTACTTAATATGGAGTATATACGTGGAGTAGATATAAATATGGAGTATATACATGGAGTAGATATGAATATGGAGCGTATACGCGGAGTAGACATGAATATGGAGCGTATATGCGGAGTAGACATGAATATTGAGGGTATACGTGGAGTAGACATTAATGTGGAGTAGACATGAATGAGTATATATACGTGGAGTAGACATGAATATGGAGTGTATATACATATGTGGAGTAGACCTGAATATGGAGCGTATACCTGGAGTAGACATGAATATGGAGTGTATATATACGTGGAGTAGACATGAATATGGAGTATATATACGTGGAGTAGACATGAATATGGAGTATATATATACGTGGAGTAGACATGAATATGGAGTGTATATACGTGGAGTAGACATGAATATGGAGTGTATATACATATGTGGAGTAGACCTGAATATGGAGCGTATACCTGGAGTAGACATGAATATGGAGTGTATATATACGTGGAGTAGACATGAATATGGAGTATATATACGTGGAGTAGACATGAATATGGAGTATATATATACGTGGAGTAGACATGAATATGGAGTGTATATATACGTGGAGTAGACATGAATATGGAGTGTATATATACGTGGAGTAGACATGAATATGGAGTATATATACGTGGAGTAGACACGAATATGGAGTGTATATATATGTGGAGTAGACACGAATATGGAGTGTGTATATATATATATATATGTGGAGTAGACATGAATACGGAGTGTATATATATGTGGAGTAGACAGGAATATGGAGTGTGTGTATGTATATATATATATATATATATATATGTGTATGTGGAGTAGACGTGAATACGGAGTATATATATATGTGGAGTAGACACGAATATGGAGTGTGTATATATATATGTGGAGTAGACATGAATACGGAGTGTATATATATGTGGAGTAGACATGAATATGGAGTGTGTATATATGTGGAGTAGACACGAATATGGAGTGTATATATATGTGGAGTAGACATGAATACGGAGTGTATATATATGTGGAGTAGACATGAATACGGAGTGTGTATATATATATATATATATATATATATATATATATATATATATATATATATATATATATATATATATATATATATATATATATATATATATATATGTGGAGTAGACATGAATACGGAGTGTGTATATATATATATGTGGAGTAGACATGAATATGGAGTGTATATATATATATATATATATATGTGGAGTAGACATGAATACGGAGTGTGTATATATATATATATATATATATATATATATATATATATATATATATATATATGTATATATATATATATATATATATATATATATATATATATATATATATATATATATATATATATGTATATATATATATATATGTGGAGTAGACATGAATACGGAGTGTGTATATATATATATGTGGAGTAGACATGAATATGGAGTGTATATATATATATATATATATATGTGGAGTAGACATGAATACGGAGTGTATATATATGTGGAGTAGACATGAATATGGAGCTTATACGTGGATTAGACATGAATATATGGAGCATGTACGTGGCAATGAGATATATTTTTATAGCAATACAAATGTAAACTATCAACACCTAGTATATTAATGACGTATAGAACAATGTGAAAATCCAGGATATTTTTGCCTGTTTTCAGCATCCTGTACTAACTTATCATTCTTCTATTTTATTATGCAATCTGAATTTATGATCAGATATCAGTCTATGCAATGAAAGGATCAAAGTTTACTACTAAATATGTCACAACTCACTTCTTGTCATAAAAATTGTACGTATTAGTGCCATTATGGTTTGGAAAAGACTGTTAAATGGGCTTGCAAAGCTAATTGCGTTATTTCTTTGAAAAATCTGTTCACCTGTATTTCACTATAAATGCATTTTTACAGTGTAACATGTTTACTTTAAGATAAAAATATTATGTACCATTAATAATGCCAGTGGGGCTTCTCACAGCCTTAGTCACTGGGAAGGTCTGTATAGCTCTGGTTGTATTAGGCAAACATGCCTGAGTGGTATTAAGTGTAACAGGAGGAAATCATCTGGAACCAGTGGCACTGAGCATGCATTAATGGTGCCATTTGGGCTCTCTACAGCCTTAATCACTGGGAAGATTTGTATGTTTTTAGTTGCGTTAGGCATGTTGACCAGGCTGAAGGATGAGCGGGGTAATCCTATGGGCACAGACAGAGGTGCGACAGGCAGTAATGCCATAAGAGGTCATGTGGAATTAATGTGGGCTTTTGGGACCCATTTAAAATATCTTATAAAGTGTGTGTGTGCGTGTGTGTATATGTATGTGTTAGGTAAAGGTGGCAGTTTGTCTCAGAAAGAGGCTAGTCTACAGGCTGAGTTGGATGAAGAGAGACTGCGCTATCAGAATCTGCTGAAGGAGTTTTCCAGACTGGAGCAGAGATGTGACAACCTTCAGGAAGAAGCCACTTATGCCAAAGTAAGACATATCATATTTGATTTTATATATGAGAGTGATGGTTGCTGGAAGCGATCAAGCAAACCTCCATGATTGACTGCAGGCTAGCACCTAGCTCTGACTCCATGTTTTGTTTTGGAACGCCCACTTTTTATGAGCTGATGAAATTCTGATGGATGAAACCCTAACAGAACACTAACAAATCATTCCAATAGGTTCCTGCAGAAATGATCGCTAAATTATATGAGCTTGGCTCTACTTGCTAGAGGACTTGTTAGAGTATTGTAAATAAAGTGCTCAAAGGTAATGGCACCAGGTACTAATCCTTTTAGTTCAAGTAGTAATTCGTAATATCTTCCCTCTCTAGTTTGTTCCAGGCCATCGGAGAAGCCCATCCATCCAAAGCAGCTTGGGCTCTGACTCCACATTCCCCTCCATCTCTATGTCTGAGGTGGGAGACACTGAGGACACCATTCAGCAGGTGGAGGTATGGCTGATTCTCATCACCTTATTCGTTAGAGCCGACCATGCATGTACTAAATAAAAAAAACAAAATGCAATTTTTATGATCTCTCTCTTTTTTTTCTTCTTCTTCTTCTTTTTTTTTTTTTTAATTTTATTAAAATTTTGCAGATTCTGAAAGGTATATGTAAATTTATGACTGCAACTGTACATGCATGATAAACTTTAAACGTTATACATTTTATCATCATTGTCTTTACTGTAATTGGCCTGGAAATGAGAAAAGCCTGATGATAAGGACACACCTGCCTTTGTAGATGAGTTATTTAGTACAAGTCTGTGTTCTACTTCATCTCTGTATAGGACATGGGACTGGAGAAGGCAGCCAACGACATCAGTGTATTCATGAAGCTGCAGAAAAGAGTACGAGAGCTGGAGCAAGAGAGGAAGAGACTCCAGACCAACCTGGAGAAGATGGAGGAGCTCGGCAAGCACAAAGTTAGTGTCATGCACACACTAAAGGTTGCATTCAAAGTTGAGTCACAAGTTAACATTTATGCAGGGAGCATTCCATATTCAGACTTGGATTAGGCAGAAAAAGTCCTTATTCATTTATTTCTTTACTTTGTATGCTTAACAACTTAATATGGCAGTTGCGATGACGATCGATGAGTTAAGGATATTAAATGACAGGTGTAATGTGTGACTGACAGTTCTTTCATTCTTTTATTGTGCTAATTTGAGTTTTAGAGTTAATTAATTGTAGCCATGTTTTGGTTCATTTGCTATATTGTCTAGATTCTGTAGTTCCTCATTTTATTGTAATCAATTTGTCTTTAATTCTGATCAACAATGTGCAAACTATTTTTTTATTATTATTTTTTAAGGCAATGCCTCTATAGGAGCCATTACGTTTAATTAAATATCAGGTCTTAAGTGTTTGAAGCTGCAGTACTGAACTTTTGCCTCTCTACTGCCATCTTGGTTTGAAACATAAAATTGCAAGTTACTTGCAGAGTTTTTTTATTTTTATGTGGGTTGTGCTTTGGCAAAATCTTTTTCTATTCTACATGATTGTTTTGTGTGTGTTTTGATCTGTATTAGAACAGGTAAGTGTCTTTTTAAAAACCAAAGCATGGCAGTGCCATAATCAAATAATGTGTAAACTTCACTATATAAGGTAGCAGTTATTGTTTAACTTTGGACTCTGTCACCACTTTGCCCAGAGTGATAAGTATTTATCATATTGATAGATTTCCTAACAGAACACACATCTTGTATCTTATCGCTGTAAACATGCTTATCGTTTCTTTTTCTTTTTTTCTTTTTTTTTTTTTTTGCTCCATCTGATCTCTCAGGCGATTGAAGCAAATAGCTCAACGTCAGAGGCAGACACAAATGCAGATCTGGCCTACAACAGTCTCAAGGTTTGCACACACACACACACACACACTCATACACATGCTTCTTTTAGACTGTCAACCACTCGACATGTCTGTGCTCATGTTGATCGATTTGTGCTGCACTTTGGCTGCGCTGGTGCTGCTGACTCTGCTGCTAGTCAGACTGTGGGTGAGTGGAAGCACAGTGAAGAGGTTAACCAAGAGAAAGGATTTTTTTTTACATCTGCGAACACTTAATATATTTAAAAATTTGCCGTTGGAGTAAGGACTTCGCACGGTGAGAGCATAATAATTCTTTGTTTTTAATTGGCGCTAATCATGACAGCTTAAATGACATTACAAAACAGGGTGTAAATGGACAGCTGTATTTATTAGGACGTTACTACGTTATCAGAATATAGAATTAATAAAGGTTAAAAGTCAGACTGTTTTTATTATAGTGCCAAAGCTCTTTGCGCTGTCGGACTTTATTAGGAGCTGTGCATTTAATTAGTCCACTTTAACGTGGCAGACCACAAATGTAATCAAGTTCGATGTCTGAAGTTGCCTAACAGGCAATATAAGCAAAGAGCTACAAGTTTAACATTGTGCTAAATGCATGTCTAAATGCTCGCCTGAAAGTGTAGGGAGTTGTTCAGTGTCTAACACAGACTGTATGCGGTTTCTGACACTGTGTAATACTATACACACACATACACTGACTGAGCACTTTATTAGGAACAACTTACAGCTATTCATTCATGCAATGATCTCATCAGCCAATCATGAGGCAGCAGTGCAATGCATAAAATCCTACAGATAAGATCAGCAGCTTTGGGTAATGTTCACATCAACCATCAGAATGGGGAAAAAATTATGATCTCAATGACTTTAACCATGGCATGTTTGTTAGTGCCAGACGGGCTGCTTTGAGTATTTCTCTAACTGCAGATCTCCTGGGATTTTCATGCACAACAGTGTCTAGAGAATGGTGTAATAAAGAAAAAAATCATCCGCTGAGTGGCAGTTCTGAGGATGGAAACGCCTTGTTGATGAGTGAGGTTAACGGAGAATGACTAGACCAGTTCAAGCAGACAGAAAGGCTACAGTAACTCAGATAACCACTCTGTACAATTGTGGTGAGCAGAAAAGCATCTCGGGACGTACAACACGATCAACCTTGAGGACGATGCGCTACAACAGCAGAAGACCACGTTGGATTCCACTTCTGTCAGCCAAGAACAGAAAGCTGAGGCTGCAGTGGGCACAGGCTCACCAAAATTGGAAAGTTGAAGACTGGAAAAACGTAGCCCGGTCTGATGAATCTCGATTTCTGCTGAGGCACACAGATGGTAGGGTCAGAATTTGGCGCCAACAGCATGAATCCATGGACCAAACCTGCCTTGTGTGAACAGTCCTGGCTGGTGGAGGTGGTGTAATGTTGTGGGGAATGTTTTCTTGGCACACTTTGGGCCTGTTAATACCAATCAATCATCGCTGGAATGCCACAGCCTATATGAGTATTGTTGCTGACCATGTGCATCCCTTCATGGCCACAATTTATCCATCAGAAACTCAAAGGAACGTTTCGAACATCTTGTGGAATCCATGCCACGAAGAATCGAAAGGGAGTATTTCCCATTATTACTATAGTGTTCCTAATAAAGTGCTTAGTAAGTGTACATTACCTGAGGTTATTTCTACTGGTCATTTTATAGTAGATAAAAGACAATCTTTTCAGTCATGAGAATCTATAGTCTGTAAATATGACTAACATGTCAGTTTCATACTGTAGATGGCTAAAATCTCAAACATACACCAGAAAAAAAAAAACTGCATGACCTCACCTCCGAATAAGACTCGTGATAGATTTGAGAAGAACATCTGACACACGTATGTATAGGAGGGGCTATGGGGGTCTCAGAGGATCAAAAAGCTTTTTAGACAATATGAACAAAGGAGGAGGCAGTCATGAAGGCCTTTTTAAGGCCCCATCACAAAGACATCATTGTACAGATGACAGAGTATTTTCATTCACAGTCACTCATACACCCGTATGCCAAATCATATTTCACAGTTTGAAGTCAGTAACTTGTTTTGTAACTCTTCTTCGCTTGTGTTCAAACATTAAAACTTTTGCTCCTCTTCTGAAATTGTTCTGTTTTTGTTTTTTTTATGCAATGTGCAGAGGCAGGAGCTGGAGTCTGAGAACAAGAAGCTGAAGAACGACTTGAATGAACTCAGGAAGGCGCTGGCGGACCGGGCCTCCGAGAACTGCTCGTCCAATGAACCGCAAGACAGCTACAATGTTCTGCTCAATCAGCTCAAAGCAGCCAATGAGGAACTGGATATACGCAAAGAGGAGGTTCTTATGCTAAAAACACAGATCGTCAGCACCGCCAAGCCATCAGAAAACACCAATCACATTGTGAGTCTGAATATAAAGGAATTATTCCTGAAGTGGGGATAATCAGGATCTCTGAGTCAGATTAGTGCGGACAGATCACACTAATTACATGTGGTTCTGTGGTGAGGCTTCCATCTATGAGATTTTTTTCTTTAAAAATTTTTTTTTTTTTTAATGTTAAAAGAAAAAAAAAAAACTCCAGATTTAGAGGATAAAATGTTTGTAGTGGAAATTTTGAACTGATTTATTCCCCCGACATTGTCCTCGCTCTCCTCTCATGAAACAAATGAATTCTAGACAAAACTGTGATGTTTATATTTAATGGAGAACTACGGCATTAAATAGGCAGTTTATTGTAGGTTCATGTGATCAGTTGCTTTATGTATGGAAGTCATAGACAGATAGATTAATACATAGATGGTCTTTTTCTAATAGAAATCATTTACCTAATGAAAGAAATCTATTTTGAAGAAATGAAAGATTCTGGAAATAATGTCATGCAAATCATTTTTAATACAAAAACACATTATAAATGAGCTTCTGGAAGCAAAATTTGCGCAAAAAATATCTTACATTATGTGTGTGAAGTCAGTAGAAACTAGTGCTTGTCTAAGAAGAACTCTAAATTGTTTTTACTTAAAAGTTTATATTTAGATTAGTGTTCAGTTACACCATGTTGGAATTTCTAAACAGCTGTTATTTCCAGTCCAGTTTATAGAAATGCAGACAGATGTGTGGTGATAATTGTATGCTTCTTTTAGATTTGCCTGGTATTTTTGCCAGTACACACTCCTCTGTAGAGTCTGCATTGATCTGTTAGCATGGAGTTTGATAAATCATGTCAGCACCGCATGGTCCATTCTGACTGCAGTGACCAATATTTCACACACTTAATCAATGTCCAGTCAGTCAGACCTCACATGATTATGCAGTCCATTAGTCTGCCATCAAGAGCACCGGTAATGAAAGTCGCTGTAGAGAGGAGAAGAGCAGCACTGCCGAGGCTACAGTGTCACATCGCTACAGCGTCAGTGCACAGCTCACGTCAGCTTTCGTTATGTTTAGAGTGTGTTTTATTAGGACGTCTCATCCCACAGCCCTTCTTTTATCTTCTGCGTAGGCTTTATTCTTTCAGTTTCATTTAACTTTTAACTTGAACTGTTTCTCCAATGAGAGCAAAGTGATGATCCTGAAGAACAGGAAGAACTTTTGTGTAATGGACGAGTTTATTGTAAAATGGCGGTGGAAAATGTGCCAACTTTTATACACATGCATGCATTGGGGCATACCAAGGGGTCTGTGAAGCACACCCTCCGTTATTATACCAAATATAAACTGTGTATATACTGTGAAGCACACCCACCATTATCAAAGTAATATTTATTGCTGAGTTCTTCGTCTAGTTGTCAGTCTTATTTTACTTGAATTGAATGACTTTAATCCAAACCCCAATAAATGAAAAACAAGCAGAACTGTAAATGATGTTAGGGATAAAATCTTCCTGGCTCCAGTAAACAGTCAAGATATTATTGTTCACAAATAAATAATGAGCGTCATATTTGAATAGCTGGATTATGTTCAGAGAGGGTCCATGAAATTTATTTTGCAGTTAAAGTTGGCCCTTACTACAAAAGGTTTGGGAACCCATGCAGTAGGGGGCTTTCTAATACAGTGTACGATTCAAGTCATCAGTGATTACACAATTATTGTGTTAGATCACAATTATTGTGTTACGTGATTAGATCAGATGTTCAGACTCAGTTATACATTATTGTTAAATATATATCAGTGTTAGATAAGACTGTTCAATAGGGCACCCAGTATCATATTCTTGTCTTGGCCTGTTTACTGTCTGGCATGTGGACTAAGGAAGGGCTTAGTTCACATCAAGCAAGTCCATGTGCTTAAGGTGAACTGACTCTTAGTCTAGATGCCAGATAGTAAATATTTCCCCTCATGATTCCACTTACATTTTGTGTTTTGGTTCAAGTTGCAGCATGGCTCGTTAATACAATCACTATATAACTTACTCAACTGTTCATTTAGTCACGTAAACAGCACCTTTAATTAAAGATAATGTATTAATGCCATTGACGGCTTTCAATAAATCTTATAAATAAAGACATCTGAACTTTAAGATCAGTAGGTTCTTCAGCTCATTGTATCACAGAGCCCGAGCTCTACCATTCACTAGAGGGTCTGATCCCTTTCATGACTAAACACAACCAAGAAGCGCTATTTTCATAAGATGAGGTCATTTGATTGCCATTGCAATCAAATGACCAATCACAGACTAACACCTGTCTGCAAAGAATATCACATTTAACTTCTTATACACTGCACACTAGTGAACTAGTGTTCAATCTAGCTGCATGTTTATGCACAATAGAAGCATAGATAACCAAACAGATCATTCTGAGGCCATATATGGTGTCTGAGGTTGAGAATATCGTGTGCATGGACCCCATTAGTCTTGCATTTCTCAATTTTCTAGATCTGCACATGGTCACAAACATAATTGGTCACAAATGTTTAAAAAAAAAAAAAAAAAAAAAAACAGGCAAATTAGTTAATTGGGGGAGGGTTTATTCTTGTAAGGCTGTGTTAGCAGTTGTACCTCAATTGTCATTTACAGCGTTTTTTGTTAGTGGTACAGACACTCACCCGTGTAACTGCCTATCTGTCCTACCAGAACTCCAATGAAATCATATGGGACAACAGCAAAAAGCCTGTGGACAAGGAGGAGGTTTTGCAGGGCTACCAGGGTCTCAGTGAGTCCAAGAGGTGAGTCAGATCGTTCTGCTTTTATTATTTGTTTAATTACATTTGTAATGATGGCACGCACATTCAGCACCACAAGATGTCTCTGCCCCCAGATTCAGTATGTTTCTGTCTGCACATCCTCCGGCTGTCAACTGGGCTTATACATAAAGATAGCTAACAATGCCTAGTCATTAACTATATATATATATATATATATATATGTATATGTGTGTGTGTATATATATATATGTGTGTATATATGTGTGTGTGTGTGTGTGTGTATAAATAGTTTGAATGTTGTTTACTGAACCAGAGTCCAGTAGAGTAAAAGGTGTTAGCGGATTAGTTGAGCGGAAGAGGAAAAATCATGAACATATCTGATTAATTATATAGTCATACTATCTAAGCTGTGGAAACTGGATGGACCCAGATTAACAATTTCATGCTTCTGGTGCTGAAGGCTGGTTCACACTTCATCAGAAGTGTTTTTGGGCTCCTGTGTAGCTGTCCCATGGTAGGAGAGCGCTATCTAGACAGTGAGAATTGACAGATAACCAATTGGAATATTCATGGTACAGGGTTTTATAACTCCTTCATAATGTTTGATCGTTTGTTAAAAAAATCTCAAATACACTCCTCTCATGGACATCAAACAATTGCAAACAAAACCCTGGTTTGTCCAAAGTACCTTGCCTTGGCTTTGGCACGATAACAGCTTTGTGTCTTCTCCTGTAATGCCTGATGAGGTTGGAAAATACATGGCAAGGGATTGGAGACCATTGTTCCATACAGAATCTCTCCAGATCCGTAAAAATTTCGAGGTCCACACTGGTGGACTCTCCTCTTCAGTTCACACCACAGGTTTTTTTTTATGGGTTTCAAGTCAGGGGACTGGCTATGGCCACGGCAGGACCTTGATTTTGTGGTCAGTAAACCATTTTTATGTAGTTTTTTTTTTTTATATCATAGTCCTGCTGGAAGATCCAACCACGGCCCATTTTAAGCTTTTTGGCAGAGACAGTCAGGTTTTCATTTAATATCTGTTTATAATTGATAGTCCATGATGCCATGTATCCCAACAAAATGTCCAGGTCCTCTGGCAGAAAAAGAGCCCCAAAACATTAAAGATCCACCACCATATTTAACCGTGGGCATGAGGTACTTTTCCATACGGTTACCTCTCTGTGTGCGCCAAAACCTCCTCTGGTGTTTATTACCAAAAAGCTCTATTTTGGTTTCATCTGACCATAGAACCCGATCCCATCTGAAGATCCAGTAGTGTCTGGCAAACTGAAGACGCTTGAGATTATTTTTGGATGAGAGTAGAGGCTTTTTTCTTGAAACACTTCTGAACAACTTGTGGTGATGTACGTGACTTCGGAATGTAGTTCTGGAGATTTTCTGACCCCAAGATGCAACTAACTTCTGCAGTTCTCCAGCTGTGATCCTTGGAGCTTTTTTGGCCACTCAAACCATCCTCTTCACAGTACGTTCAGACAGTATAGACACACGTCCAATTCCAGGTTTATTCATAGCATTTCCAGTTGACTGGAACTTCCTAATTATTGCCCTGATGGTGGAAATGGGCATTTTCAATGCTTGTGCTATTTTCTTATAGACACTTCCCATTGTGTGAAGCTCAACAACCTTTTGCTGCACATCACAGCTATATTCCTTAGTCATATCCATTATTATGAATGACTAAGGGAATTTGGCCTATGTGTTACCTCATATTTATACCCCTGTGAAACAGGACGTCATGGTTGAACAATTTCCTGTTCTTAGTCACCCCAAAAAATTTAATGGGAATATACTTCACATATTTTTCTCATATTAATTCATAGACGTGCCAATAATTGTTGCACACCTATATTTAACAAAGTTTTTTTTTTTTGTTGATGAACCTGTGTTGTGTTTGCAATTGTTTGATATCCCTGAATTTTCTTAACAGAAGAACAAAAGGTTAAACAATAAAAACAAATTTTCAAAGCCTTCTTTGCTCATATTTACCAAAGTTGCAATATTAGTGGAGGGCACTGTTGGTACAGTATAGTAGGCATACATAACACCGCCCCCTTTATACACAACATTTCTGAAATGCCTTGCTGCTCTCCTTAATTTCTTGCATTAATGTATTTTTTTCTCATCTTTTTTTAAGATATGGGGCTTTTGGTAAATGGTCTGCACTTATATAGCGCTTTTTTAACCTTAGCGGTTCCAGAGAGTTTTACACTGGTTCTCATTCACCCCTTCTCACACACACACACCAATTTCTCGTCTACCAAGCACTGACTGAAATGTTCTCAGTGTAGATAAATAGAACAAACATTGGGAAAGATAAAAGATTTCTTAATGTGTAAATATCATCTTTTTGGGAAGGGAATGAGAATATAAGCTTTACAATTCAACTGCAAAAAACTTCTCTGTATAAATAACCATTTTCTCGTAATTGCTTTTTTTTCTCTTTCTTCTCCTCTGCTTTCTGACTCTATTTATGCTTCCGCCTCGCCGCCTCCTTTCTCTGCTCCGACACCAATAAAAGACATGACTGGTGTTATTTGAACGAAGACGGGGAGCTTGGCCTGGCCTATCAGGGGCTAAAGCAAGTAGCCAGGTTGTGCTTTTGTGCTGTGGTCTTCTGCTACCTTCTTGCTTCCTCATTTAACATCAGCTAACTTCAGTCCACGTTTTTTTTTTATTAGATAGTATATGCACTTAAATGAAATCATTTATGTTCCTGGCTTCTTTTGAGCTTTTTGTGTTGTTTGCATGGAAAATGAGCATCTTGGGATGTTTCTGTCTTCTGTCACTCCTTCAAGTATTTTGTGATGTAGTGAACACTTTGTTTTAACTGGATCAGTGTGAACTCTCAGTGCTCAGATTTATTTTCAATCAAGTAACGAATTGTGTGTGTGTGTGTGTGTGTGTGTCAGGCTTCTGGAGGCACAGCTTCAATCCCAGAACAGGAAGCACAAGGATGAGCTGGAGGCTCTGCACACGCAAATCGAGGTGATGAAGGTGGATCTGGAGAAGAAGCAGGAGATGCTGAATCACTTCAGCACGCTGCCCCCCGATGCCCTGGTGGAGTTCAGCGTCCAGCAGGAGATCACACGCCTCACCAACGAGAACCTGGTCAGTCACAACCCTCTCACTCACTTAAACGACTCGAGAAACTTTCAGCTTTATAAAATTACATTGTTCAGTTTTGGAAATCCAGGAAATGCTGTGTATATGAAATTATAGCTGGGAGGTTCTCCATATTTTTAGGTAAACATCTATAGACTTGTGTGACGGTTTGCACTGTATAGCCATACTGTATAAACAACAAGATTCTTTCCAGAACATACGAAAAACAGTATAAAATTAGCCATGAGTTTTTACAACATTTTCACAGAAGTGGAAAAACACTGGAATTTGTGCTTAACATTTATTTTTAAACTATCTTAGAATTTTTTTCTCCACTAATATATTGTAAACGTACTTTTCTGTAGTTTGTTTTTATATATTTTTATCATTCTATTTTTAAATGCTTAATTGGTCCTCATT
The DNA here is from genome assembly GCF_001660625.3 of Ictalurus punctatus. Taxonomy (NCBI): domain Eukaryota; kingdom Metazoa; phylum Chordata; class Actinopteri; order Siluriformes; family Ictaluridae; genus Ictalurus; species Ictalurus punctatus. The sequence goes on from NC_030433.2 coordinate 18,098,396, forward strand.
TTAGTGTAATAAAAAATCCTGGGTGTTTTTTTTTTATGTCGAATGTTTTAGTTTTATAGTGTGCGCTTTTATTGAGAAGTGTTTGGGGTTTTTTAACAGGAGAAAAACCATTTTTTTAAAAATTATCTACAAACAAATAGAGGTTAACAATCTAAAACACAAGAAAAAAATCAACAAAAGATATTTCTGGATCAGAAAGATCTTTGAAACCGCACAAATATCTGGAATAAATGAAGTTTTGTCATTTGCTTTATTTTGTCCTGAGAGCATGCAAATGTTTGCACACAACTCAATTTATTTCTGAATAAAATTTTTTAATAAATGTCGGAACATCGACAATTAGAATAAAGACGAGACTGGAGTGAACTCGTATCGTGAAAATATTGTGTTGAGACGTTTTATGTAAAATGCAGTGAATGTAAAGTGTAGTGTGGTTTCTCCCCATGCTGAGGATAACCGTGGTTATTTGCATTCCAGGACCTCAAGGAGATCATGGAAAAGCTGGAGAAAAATGAGAGAAAACTGAAAAAGCAGCTCAAGATCTACATCAAGAAAGTTCAGGAGCTTGAAGGTTCGCCTTTCTTCCTTTTTAAAAAAAATTATTTTCTAGTATTTATGCAATTGCGTTAATATCGATGGTAATGAGAGATGCGTGTGTGTTTTGCAGCATCTCAGGCAGCGGCGAATCGGCCCAAGCTGGTCAGGCAGGTCACAGTTCAGAGGAAGGAGAAGGACTTTGAGGGCATGCTGGAGTACTACAAAGAGGACGAGGCCCTGCTGGTCAGGATGCTTATCAGCGGTAAGCATTGTAAGGCATCATGATGAGTTAGTGCTTTAACTATAACAGATCTTAAATCACCCATGGTGTGTGTGTGTGTGTTGATTTCAGACATGAAGCCCCAGGACGTTTCTGCTACAGTACCTTGTCTCCCAGCGTACATCCTCTTCATGTGCATCCGGCATGCAGACTACATCAACGATGACCAGAAAGTGCACTCTCTGCTCACCTCCACCATTAACGCTATCAAGAAACTTCTCAAGGTATAGCATCCTTCATCCATACAAACAATGAACTTTTATTTGAAAACTTTGCCAAGGGTCTGAGTCCACTATCAGTTTTTAATGATGTACCCTAGAGGGTAGACAATCCCAATAGTACAATTCCCTGCACATCTTCATGTGTAGGGAATAGGGCACCATTTTGAACACCAGCCATTGTGTGTTCATTGTTGTCGACTCATATATTGAAGAATGTTTTTGTTTTTTTTTTTTTGTTTTTTTTTTTTTTTGAATAATGAATTGTTTTTTTTTTTTTTGTTGAACACAACTAAAGTCGAACTACCAATACGTTAACTCTCGTCATAATATTCAAATTTCAAACGTGCAAATTGAAAGCACCCCATTCGAACACGACCTGCCTCTTCCTGTGGTAAACCACAGTAATATGCAAGGAATTAAACTCCTGAGAGTACACTGTTTTAACAAAATAATTAAGAACGTGGTGGTGTGGTGCAAGCCGACGTGTAGCCGAGTTATAGTTACAACCCTGAAGTAGATTATTTTCCTATAACAGCGTGTCCCATAGTGTTTTATTCCTCTTATACCACAACAGTTTCATTTTTCATTTTTATTGAATGACGCAGCATATTTTTGATCTGTTTATAGTTACGGAATGACCACAGAACAAGTTTTTGTTATCACTTGTGTTAGAGCAGCTATAAACATGCAACATAAACTTTTTTCCCCCTCTCCTTTAAAGTTAATAACACTATGTACAGTAGCTTGTAACGTTGCCTAGAAACTGTAAAGCACAAAGCCCTCCAGCGTGAAGACTGTTCATTCTACTGTCACATGTCTAATACTATTTGAGATTTTCAAGTGAGGTTTTAAGTTCTTAGCCAAATATGGCAAAACCTTTCAGCTTACTTTAAAATTGATTTCCAGTCGTTTGTAACTGATGAAATAAAATAGACTCGTGCTTTTGCATCCTGCTTCAGGTTATTGATGTTATCTGTCATTCACAGAAAAACAGCGAAGACTTTGAGATGACATCTTTCTGGCTAGCTAACACGAGTCGACTTCTGCACTGCCTGAAACAGTACAGTGGAGAGGAGGTGAGAAAATGCTTAAAAACGAAAGATCCAAACTTACAATTCATTATAGCACCAGTTCTCATCTTAAGTAGTAGAAAGATGGTCTAAATACGTTCTGTATTTTAGTTAAGCCTTGTATGATTTTTGTCTCTCAGGCATTCATGACCCAGAACACACCAAAACAGAACGAGCACTGCCTGAAGAACTTTGACTTGGCTGAGTACCGGCAGGTTCTGAGTGACCTGAGCATCCAGATCTACCAGCAGCTCGTTAGAATAGCTGAGGGCATGCTGCAGCCCATGATCGGTTAGTACAAGAAGAGTTTTCTTTAAACACTCAAATAATTGTTTTGTAATGTTGGCATCAGATACAGTTAACATTTGAATCTGATTATTAAATTTTATTCTAATAACTTGACCCCTTCTTCCCCCAAACATTAGTGTCGGCCATGCTAGAGAGCGGCAGTCTGACTGGAGTGAAGCCCATGGGCTACAGGAACCGCTCCTCCAGTGTGGACTGTGACAGTGGAGGCCCATCAAGCTACACGCTGGAGGTTTTGATCAAGCAGCTCGGTCAGTTCTACACACTCATGAGTGACCATGGGCTCGACCCTGAGATCATACAGCAGGTTGTGCGCCAGCTCTTCTACAGCATCAACGCTGTCTCACTTAACAACCTGCTGCTGCGCAAAGACGTGTGTTCCTGGAGCACCGGCATGCAGCTCAGGTACTAACCATATGTCACACCGTAATGCAGCTCAGGTACTGGACCATACAGTATGGCATGCTGTAATGCAGCTCAGGCACTGAACTATGCGTCACAATGTAATGCAGCTCAGGTACTGAACCATGCGTCACACCGTAATGCAGCTCAGGCACTGAACCATGCGTCACACCGTAATGCAGCTCAGGTACTGAACCATGTGTCACGCTGTAATGCAGCTCAGGCACTGAACCATGCGTCACAATGTAATGCAGCTCAGGTACTGAACCATGCGTCACAATGTAATGCAGCTCAGGTACTGAACCATGCGTCACAATGTAATGCGGCTCAGGTACTGAACCATGCGTCACAATGTAATGCAGCTCAGGTACTGAACCATGCGTCACAATGTAATGCGGCTCAGGTACTGAACCATGCGTCACAATGTAATGCAGCTCAGGTACTGAACCATGCGTCACACCGTAATGCAGCTCAGGTACTAACCATATGTCACACCGTAATGCAGCTCAGGTACTGGACCATACAGTATGGCATGCTGTAATGCAGCTCAGGCACTGAACTATGCGTCACAATGTAATGCAGCTCAGGTACTGAACCATGCGTCACACCGTAATGCAGCTCAGGCACTGAACCATGCGTCACACCGTAATGCAGCTCAGGTACTGAACCATGTGTCACGCTGTAATGCAGCTCAGGCACTGAACCATGCGTCACAATGTAATGCAGCTCAGGTACTGAACCATGCGTCACAATGTAATGCGGCTCAGGTACTGAACCATGCGTCACAATGTAATGCAGCTCAGGTACTGAACCATGCGTCACAATGTAATGCGGCTCAGGTACTGAACCATGCGTCACAATGTAATGCAGCTCAGGTACTGAACCATGCATCACACCATAATGCAGCTCAGGTACTGAACCATATGTCACACCGTAATGCAGCTCAGGTACTGAACCATGCGTCACACCGTAATGCAGCTCAGGTACTGAACCATGTGTCACGCTGTAATGCAGCTCAGGTACTGAACCATGTGTCAAGCTGTAATGCAGCTCAGGTACTGAACCATGCATCACAATGTAATGCAGCTCAGGTACTGAACCATGTGTCACACCATAATGCAGCTCAGGTACTGAACCATGTGTCACGCTGTAATGCAGCTCAGGTACTGGACCATACAGTATGGCATGCTGTAATGCAGCTCAGGCACTGAACCATGTGTAACACCGTAATGCAGCTCAGGCACTGAACCATATGTCACACCGTAATGCAGCTCAGGTACTGAACCATGTGTAACACCGTAATGCAGCTCAGGTACTGAACCATATGTCACACTGTAATGCAGCTCAGGTACCCAACCATACACTGTCACACCGTAATGCAGCTCAGGTACTGAATCATGTCACACCAAAGTGCACCTCAGGTACTGAACCATGTCACACCACAGTGCACCTCAGGTACTGAATCATGTGTCATTATTTTTGAGATTTATGCAGTATAACATGTTAAAAACAGATGTGTATCCTGCTGATTCAGGTACAACATCAGTCAAATGGAGGAGTGGTTGAGGGGACGAAATCTTCACCAGAGGGAAGTTATGTTAACCATCGAGCCCCTCATCCAGGCTGCTCAGCTGCTACAGGTGAAGAAGAAGACATCTCAGGACGCTGAGGCCATCTGCTCCATGTGCAATATTCTGAGCATGCAACAGGTAGGAGCCATAAACATTTATTATTCACACTCAATACAGCTGTGAATGAAGGAGCTCAACCTGCACTTTTAACTTCCTCAGATTGTGAAGATCCTGAATCTGTACACGCCGCTGAACGAGTTTGAGGAGAGGGTCACTGTGTCCTTCATCAGAGACATACAGGTACGCTAGTGATAAAAACAATTAAATAAAATAAAACAAGCAAGGTAGCTGGCTGTATTATGTTTTATACTACAGCGCTGTTGAATTCTTGAATCTGTTTGTTCAGAACTTGATTAATTTCCTATAATAGCTGCAAGTCAAATCATCCTAACAAGTTGTTTCTGTAGTAACAGCTTACACAGGAACATGTATGGCAGATTCTTCATGTAATCTAAGATTAAGAATTAATGGATAAAAATATATGATTTGGTGAAGCTGTCATAATGGAGATGTTTATTTAACATTCATGGAAGGAGTGTCCAGTGTCAGCACTTTTGTAACAGTTTTCCACCACATGAAAGTCTTCGATACAAAGGAGACATGATGTTAAAAGGAAATAATCAACTTTGGTGTGGGAACTCCAGCAGTAACTCCGTTGGACAGCATCACAACACAGTTTTGACTATTTTAATATTTATTTTGCAGCACACTACAAGTATTTTATCCTTACTTTTCATTTTTAAAAGAAAAATAAAATTTTATCTTAGTTCTTACTGAGATAGAGAGTACTAATAATAAATGTAGGGGAAAATATACACAAGTGCCTCTCAATTCACTTCCTCATATGTGAAATGTGAACATTTTAAAATATGTTTACCTATTATTTGAATTTTAACCCCAAAATATTAGTTGTTTAAAAATATTTGATTTGTTGATTGTATAACTGACCACTGCTAGTTTCTCTTTCTTGTCTGTACAGTAAATGTGTGATGAATCTTCTATTTCTAGAATCTTCTACAAGGCCGTACAGAGAACAACCTGCTCCTGGTGGACACCAAGCACACGTTCCCTGTGCTCTTCCCTTACACTCCTTCAGCTTTGAGCCTGGAAACGATGCACATCCCTGCCTCTCTCAACCTGGACTTCCTCGTCAGAGTCTGATGGCTCTCTGTTTCTTCTGTTTGTCTCTCTCTGAGCTCCATCAAATCAGCCTGAGAGCAGAGAGGAGAGCAAACCCCATGCACACAACCTCAGCAACCAGCAAACACCCTCCCTGACCAACACCATGACCAAGCTAGTTTTTCTGATAGAAGAATTACAGTGTTGAGGTGCTTTCTGTGTGTGTTCAGAGAAGGTGTAGAAGTCCCACTGCCTTCCTATGAGCCAGCTTATTTTCCTCTGGGTACTGTTTGGGATTAAACAGGCAGGTATTCATGTAACTCTGGAGATCATGTGATGTTAAGTAAGCTTCAGTGCAGATTTATTTCCTTACAGTTCAGAAGTTTGGTCTAATTTTCCGCACTTACACCCCTCAGTCCAGGTTCTAAATTGGGTCACCAAAGTCTTCGCTTTTTATGAATTTTTAGAATTCTGCAAGAATGCAGTGTCTGCAGTGAATCCTTTTCTTTACGAGATCCAGAACATCCAGAGTCTCGGACAGCTCTTCTAACACACACTGGTCGCGAGAGAGACAAGCCTGAGAGCAGCAGTTGTATGGTGGTGCAGAGAAAAGGTCTAGGAGACAGAACAGGACCTACCAGATACAAATGATTACACGTGTGATGAAAGGTAAATGGGGATGTGCTGAAAGGTCTTTGCAAGTGAATTGAAGAAATTAAGAGACACTACTCAGAATACCATAAACAAGCAGGTCTAGCTATAACATATGCCTTTGCATGCTGCCTTTATTTACAATTTTTTTTTTTTTTTTTTTTTTTTTTACATTTTCTTTAATCTTGTCATATCAGCCATCGATTTTTGGGAAAGTTGTGCACGTCCTGTATACACACGCCACTACATCGTGTGACACTTCAAATTATTTTAATTACTGCTGAGGTAGATAGCATCTTTGGGGGATAATTATCTGCAAAAAAACATTAGTTCATCATCTAGCCCAAAGGGCAAGTAAAATCTCTAGTGTGTTGTCCAGTCCTCTTTTGGTTGTCCAGAAACCTAATTCACAAAGCTAAATAAGATAATATAATAACATACGAGTTAGTTACAGCATCAAGGTATGACTCATCAACGTGAAGTGTATTAAGTTTAAAGTCAATACAAAAGCCTGGTTTATTTTCTCCAAAACCCAGGCTACTTCCCAGGATACTGATTTCTCTCCCCCTGATTTTGGATGAATTTTCAGTAACATTTGCATGTGTCCCTCTCAGAAAGGTTTTATATCTGTCCATCAGATAACAGTGAAGTGAGACATAATTATATTGGAAATGTAGTAAAATACATCTTCAGCTTCAGAGCTCAAGATCCCTGGTAAAATACAATATATTGATACTAATGTAAAACATGATATAACATTATAAAATTAATATTTAATGTTGAAATCCCATCTGATATAGCTGCAACTCTTCTCCTTTTACTGTACATTTTGCAAAATATGAGTTATTTTTTCCCCCATACATATACTGTATCTGTGCTGTAACAGGGAGGGTGTAAATAGCACAAATCTGTCCAGGTCTTGGTTTATTCTGTCTGTATCTAATTTTTAAACATCATGAGCAGGGGCTATGGTCTCAGTAATGCCACTTTATACTCTTTTTAAAGGCAATAAAAACAACACCATTGTGGATTTCAGTGTTGCTCTTATATATTATACAGGTGTAAATATATAATGCCCCCCCCCCCCCCCCCCCCCATTCTTGTGTGCTTATTACTTTATACAGTTTTAATTCGAAGGTTTCAGGAAGGTTCCGTTCACAGCACTGTGATCAATAATATCGGCTAAACCTACATTAATGTCTACATGTACAGCTGCATCGCAAAAAATTAGAACATTGTGGAAAAGTTCTTTTTTTTTTTCCATAATTTAATTCAAAAAGTGGATGTTTCATATATTCTAGATTCATTACATATAAAGTGAAATATTTCAAGCATTTTTGTTTTTGATTTTGTTTTAATCTTGATTACACTTACAGTTCATGGAAATCAAAAACCCAGTATCTCAAAATATTAGAATAAAGAATAATAGAGAAATGTCGACCTTCTGAAAAATATGTTAAAAGTAAGTTCCACTTTTTAAATTAAATTACGGGGAAAAAATGAACTTTTCCACGTGTTTTTTTGGGGGGGTTTTTTGGAGTTTTTTTTTTTTTAAATATAGATGCACCTGTATTTATATTGCAAATCTCATCAAGTGCCACAGGAATTTTTCTGTATGTTTTTCATCAGGCGTGTTTAGCCATGTTTAGCTGCTGGGTGGCAGCAACGCTTTCATATTGGATGTCCCTGAGTACTGAGGATGTGTATCATTTGTGATTTGTAGGCTCGTATCCTGTATGACTAACACTGTCCACAGATGTACTCTGTTGTACTTCAGATGTACCATCTGATTGTGAATCTGGTTACATACGCTGAGAAATCTGTGTGTATATATTTTAAGGAATATATTTTCTTGGGTGTTACTTTTCCAGACCTCTGACCGCATGTTAATAATGTACTAGTGATGTGTGCAGTCTGAAGAAATGCTGTATGAATCTGTTTATACTAAAGTCTACATACTAAAAAATAGAAATGCATGTCTGGTTAATATTAATGTGTCATCTCTAAAACTGATCTCATCCTTTATGGAGGAAATGGTTCCAGATTACATCTTAGGCAGAAAAAAAACCTGTCTACTAAACTAGATAGCTAACTTGGATAATGTCAGTAGTGACTGCAGTAGTCGTTAGTGTAACAGTAAAGTAATGAGGGTAAAGTCAGAAGGTGTTGATTCATTTTCTATAATTGCAGCTCTTACAATGGTGCAGATACAAATTAGGTTACATCACTGGATTCGTTCTAATGTTTTAGCATTTAACTCATTCATATTTTTGTTTTGTTAACTTTTGTTTTGTTTGAGGAAAAAAAAAAAAAGACTGGTCAGGGAACAATTGTTTATTGACACTATATCATAAGTGATCAGATGTTCCACAATGTTAAATGTAACTAAATATTTTTAGGAACTTTTTGTGGTTTCACATGCTTTTTCCTCAGTTTTCATGTTTCTGTTACTTATTTTCTATGTACTTACGTACCTTGCTCTGGGTGACTGGCAAGAAGAGGAGAGCAGAAGCAAATGGTGAAGTGCAAATTGAATGAAAAAAATGGTAAGAGAATGAAAAACAGGACTGGCTGGCACCAACAAGCAATTGGTTTGAAATGTGTTGACAAATTTATGATAGGGACACCATATTAACCAAAACAACCAATTAAAATAAATTACACAAAATAAGTACACCCCATGGAAATTGTTGGCTTGTTTGACATATTTGGACAAGCAAACATTTGATTGATTGATTTATTTATTTAGTCTGCGGTCTTGATAAAAAAAAAAAAAAATGTAGTTTGTAAATGTAATAAAAGTTTAGTTTGTGGTGCTACGACCAACGAAGGCTTGTGGCTTATCATTTTATTAAATATTTTCAAAATATTATTTTCTGAATAGTGAAAGAATGAATTTTGATGAATAAATTAATATGCACATTAGTCTATCATGTCATCTACTGACTTTTGGTTACATTCCTCTGAATAGAGTTGGCAACACTGGATAGTGACTAATAGGATTGTAATGGTGCATCATGACGATGCAAAAATTTGACAGTGCATTGTGGGAATGTACCGTTCACATCATGGAACTCGGCATTGTGTTAATTATGTATCTAATTAACTGAGTACCAGAGGGCCCAATCTGTGAAATCCATAAAATACATAGAGATTGTGCTGGGACGGTAGCTCCGGATCACAAGGACCGACACGGATAATATGTTCTATGGTTAAATGACCACGCTATAACTGTTAAAAAGAGCTCTTCGGTAGCTCCAAATGACAAAAACCCCACGTGATCTACAGTGCCTGAGAAGAGGTTGCAGAAGTCTGCCATTTTTGAGCTCTATTTCTGGCTAAAATGATGCCTCAGTTGGTGTTGCATGTTTATTTGAACACACTTTTTGAGGAAAATTTAGAAATGTATTTATTTATTTTTAAGATATGGCACATTTTGTTTACAATATTAAACCTCTGTTTTGTTTTGTTTTGTTGTACATTGTATTTATACAGACAAAAATGCACAATGTTTTCCTTTGTTTATCCATCCATCCATCTTCTACCGCTTACTCCTTCTTCAGGGTCGCGGGGGAACCTGAAGCCAATCCCAGGGAGCATCGGGCACAAGGCGGGGTACACCCTGACAGGGTGCCAGTCCATCGCAGAGCACACAATCACATACATATTCACACACCCATTCATAATACAGATAAAAATGTGAACTACAATCTCATTTTGAATAAGGTCACAGAAGATAGGAAGACTTCAAAAAGACATATTAATACACTGGTAAGTCACAATCACATTGGGTTTTTATTAACATTTTCAAAGGAAGGAAACCATTAAAACAAACAAAAAATATTATTCTCAAAAGAAAACAGAAATACATTAAATTCCATCATGTAGCCATCATCTTTAAAATGTTTTTCACTGAAAGTTTTCAGTGTCATTTATTTTCTTTTTTTTAAATAAAAAAATATAGAAAACATGACTATAACCACTATTTGGCCAAGGCTTTGTGGACACCTGACCATCACACCCACCCACCCACACAAACACAACACAACACACACTGTGGCAAAAAATGTTGTTTGTTCCTAGTCAGCTGTGTCTAAAAGCTGGGTGACCATCCTCTAAATGTGCTGATTGCGTAATGTTTTTTCCAGGGCTTGTACATGTTTTGATTCGAAAGTTAATAGAGCATTTTTCTCAGTCTGAGTATCTGCCTCCCAGAACTCATAGAGACTGTTGCTAAAGTGCAATAAAAAAAAAAAAGGTAAAAACATTGCGCCTTCCAACCGCCTGATCTCAGGTTCTGTATAAAATGCAGCCCACTCTAACCAACTTCTACCCACACAGACAAAATAAAACAGAAAAATGGTCAGATACAATTAATGTATGAGAGTGCCTGAGTATTTCTTTAATTATCTGCTAATGTTATGTTACCATGTTATCATGATATCATAGTAGCTACTGTTTTGTGATCAAGCCCAGGGGCCACTATTACCATAAGTCTGCCCCTGTTCTGTTCAGAAGACAGTTAACAAAGGTTTAAAATATTTAAATGGCCTAGTAAAAAAGGCATTATTTCCACACTGATTTTAGCGTGGGCAGAGCTTAGTCTAGTGAAGAGTTGACAAGCCTTGGATACGTTAAATGATGAAAGTGAGTTTTACCTCTTGTGACGAGACTGAGACTGATTATTAAAGTGATAATCAGCATTTCCTCTCGTAAACTTCTAATTCTTTACAATTTTCAAGGGATGTTATTTTTCCATTAGTAGTTAATAGTATAAATGAGGTAAGGGCATCTGTTAGTGGAATTTGAATGAAAAATGCAATTTTCTCCTTTTTCACTTTTGATTTGAAAGAGTAGATCTTTACTTCTGGTCGAGATATGTGCAAAAGAGAAAGTTCAGGAAAAGTTCAGTTACAGTTTTCAAAACTGTACAAATTTGACCATATTACAGGCCGGCACACACGCTTGAGTTTATTTAGGTTTATTCTGATGTAGACACTGTATTAATTTTCATTTGAACAGGTCTTTAAAAAAGGAATGAAAACTTTAGATTTTAAAAAATAAATTAATTAATTAATCTCTGCAGCAGCCCTGTTTGGCTTAGAAATGGCTGTTTGGTACAGATCGGCTGGTTTGAGTAATTCAGAAACTGCTGATCTCTAGGGATTTTCACACATGCCAGTCTCTAAAGTTTATACAGAATGGTGTGAAGAAAAAAAAAACATCCAGTGACAGGCAGTTCTGCAGAAACACCTCATTAATGAAAGCAGCCAGAGCTGACAGAAAGTCTAAATGAACTCAAATAAACACTCTTTACAACCGTACTGAGCAGAAAAGCATCTCATCAGGCGGATCGGCAAAGAACACGTATGTCAGGATACACAGGGTCAGTGAAAGGGGACAGTTGCAGGTTTTTTACTGTCCCGTGTCCTGCACCCACTGGAGCCTCTGATTCCATGATTGTCTGATTGCATAATTGCATGAATGAGCAGGAGTACATGTAGCACTTAACCTCTTAATCAAACCTTAAAGTGACCAATGAGTGTATATTACACCAGTGTATCACACTAAAACTTCCTTTAGATGTTCTGAGTGGTCCGAAAGCATTTTTATGTATTTTATATGCATAACACTAAAAAAGGACCCTAATATCATTATTACTCACATGACCATGGCTTAAAAGTTGCTAGGAACAAACAAGTGGGTGGCAGTTTGAAGGGCATTAACATATCACAGTGTGTTCTATGATTTAAAAAATAATAATAATTAAAGTTGTTATACAGTATATATTGAGTTTGCATAGTTATTAGCCTGTTTTACTGGTCATTGGATTTGAATGTTTTTAAAAAATATATTATTCCTATAAATAGCGGCTGTGGCTCAGGTGGTAGAGCGGGTTGTCCACTAATCGTAGGGTTGGTGGTTTGATTCCCGGTCCACATGACTCCACATACCGAAGTGTCCTTGCACAAGACACTGAACCCCAAGTTGCTCCCGATGGCAAGTTAGCGCCTTGCATGGCAGCTCTGCTACCATTCGTGTGTGTGAATGGGTGAATGACACACAGTGTAAAGTGCTTTGGAAGCACTAAGGTTAAAAAAAGTACTATATAAGTGCAGACCATTTACCAAATAAGTTCATCTTAGACCCAAGTGTTTCGTGTTGGTGGAAAGTCCAAGAATAAAAACTCTGACTGCGGCTGAAACGATCCCTCCAATAAATGGAATAATTTGATTGCAAAAATCACTTCAAAGCCTGTTTTTTAGAGAAAACCTATTTGATTGATGTATACAGCAGAATCTGTAATTACAGTTGCTTAAAGAGCAGACACTTTCGTTTTGACCGCACATGAGTACTGAGAGACGGGTAAAGAAAAAAAAAAGGTGTTGGTGGTTTAGAATCGTTTCTAAATCATAAATCATAACTAAATCATTTAAAGATTTTATACAGCAAACTGACGCTAGTGTACGACAACAACCTAGTGTCTGTGTGTGCTTCAGCACCTTAATGAGGAAAGCACCACACAAACAGATCAGTGACTAACTAGCTAGCTTTAGCTAATTAAAAAAATAATGCAGACGTAAGCAGTAGTTATGAAATAGAACAACCAGTTAATGCTTAAGAACATAAGTCGAGTTGTGATTACAGAGTGCCCCAAAAGTCTCCATACATTGGGGAAATTAACACATTTTAGCAACATGTCATCCAAAGTTTTTCATGCTTAGTTTATATTATATATTTTTTCAGATAGGGGAGCAACTCAAGCATTGGGGGTTCGGTTCCCGCCTCTACCATGTGTGCACGGGGTTTGCGTGCTCTCCCCGTGTTTTAGGGTACTCCAGTTTCCTCCCCCAGTCCAAAGACCTGCATGGTAGGCTGATTGGCATGTCCAAAGTGTCCATAGTGTATGAATGGGTATGTGATTGTGCCCTTCGATGGATTAGAACCCTATCCGGGGTGTACCCCGCCTTGTGCCCAATCCTCCCTGGGATAGGCTCCAGGTTCCCCGCCACCCAGTAGGATAAGTGATATAGAAGATGGATGGATGGATGGATGGATAACTAAATCTATGCTTTGGGGGTGAGTGGAATATATTTTACAGTTAAAGGGGTCCCTAGATACACAAAGTTTGAGAATCTCTGTGTCAGAGAACTTATTGGGAAACAATAGACAGAATATTTGTAACAGCTATCAATCCATCCATCTTCCATAACACTTATCCTATACAGGATCGTGGGGGAGCCTGGAGCCTATCACAGAGAACTTTGGGCACAGGGCAATGCAACTCATCACAGGGCACATTCGCACAATTTGGATATGCCAATCAGCCTACAACGCATATCTTTAGGGGAGGAAACATGGAGTACCTGGAGGAACATGCAAGCTCCACACACACACAGGGCAAAGGGAGGATTCAAACTCCCAACACCGCAGGTGTTGAGGCAAACCACTAAGCCCCCATGCACCCCAATATTAGATATCATTCTACATTCTAGGGTATTCTAAAGTATCGTGATGAATCAGCATCAGTATATCTCTTGATCCTATAAATTTTTTCTTTTGCTCCAGAATTGAAGTGCTACAGTTTACTGAATATTTTTAAAAGCCATGCGTCCTTTGCAGATGAGCCTACACATATTAAATGTGAATGTTGGCAAAGCTGCAGCTCCACAGCTTGTGCGTACAGACATGCACTGCACCTAACCTCCGTCTTCCTCTCTCACTCTTTCTCACTCTCTCCCTCCTTTTTTCTTTCTCTCTCTCCTCCTGTTTGTGGCTTTTGTTTCATCGAGCCTTTGTGAAAGTGGCTTTGCACTCCTTCCCATCCACAAATATAATGCTAACGGTTCCAGACAAAAACACACTGCTGCTGAACACACGCTGAATCTCTCTGGCATATCTTCTGCTCAGTTAGTTACCACAAATGAACAGGAAGTCATCAGCTGTGCAAAACCATTTCCAAACTCACGAAGTAAACAAAACCTGTAAGGTCACGAACGAGCGTCCTTGCTCTTAATTTATTCACAGGCTGTACATCCTTATTGTCACCTCAGCTGTTTTCAGCTTGTTTTTAAAGGTTTATTGCTGACAGGTGTCTGTGTCACGGGTCCATTTGCACGTAGCATGTGGTGATCTGACGTTTGCACATCATGACCTTTTCTTGAACATTTTGTTTCATTTTTTTTTTTTTACACATGTACCTGTTGTGACTAATATCTTATCTGATATCTCCATTCAGTTCGGTTATGTCATAATCTGCTGTAATTCTACCCATGCATGTACCTGCTTCATCCCCTGCTGTGTGTAGGATTTAGGTGACAATCAGTCTGAAAAGAAAACACCACAAAACAAACATACAAAAAAAAAAAACAATTACAATTCGTTAGGAAAATTCCATCACATAATGGAACTCAACTGTGAATGGCTTCCATCAGATTCCCTTATGTTTCTATTAGGGATTTTTTTTTTAGTTAGTATTAAATGCCACCAGAGCCCAATAGGACCTTATTTCATGGGTGGATGATTGGGAAATAATATTAGACATCAAGAACCATTCCTTTAAGACCACAAAAAAAACATATTAATACCCATCAGAGACCACTAGAAATAATCAATGGTTTTAATTAAATGTTTTTTGTTTTTTTTCCCAACAGGGAAAAGGTGAGTGTTAACAAAATTTAGGGTTATTTATGTAAGGAATAAAACAAATTATCCTGTATCCAAATATACAGAACCACATTTTGCAAACCACAGCAAACTATTACAGTTTTTAGTATACATATTCACTCCCCACCAGCCTTGAAGTTAGTAAGACAAAAAAAATACAGCTTGTTCGTGTGCCTTAAACACAGCTCATCATGTTCCTGAGAACATGCTTTATCTCTTACTTTTACGAAACACTGAGCCTCCTTTCTAAAGTATTTAATCAGTATCAGATCCTATCAGCAATTACACACAGTTTTTGTTTACATGGAGTGTCCCGTACAAACCCCTGTGTAAATTCTTACTACAGAAGCCATCATTTGTTAGGATGAACACAATAAACAAACCTATGATTTGCCTTGCAGCTTGTAAATATTCATTCTCACCAATCAGAACCCAAGAATTCAACAGCACTGTGGTATAAATATACTGTATGTAATGCACGTATCGTGTTGGCGTCCCACATGGATGCTCTCAATCCTGAGGCATGAAGCTCGAGACCATGAAAACAGAGGAGCTTGAAGGGGGACGACCGCAACCAGAGACGAAAACGAGACTGAAAAGAAGAGAGTGAGAGAGAGAAAAAAAGACATATCCCAGTGTTAACAAATGGCAAGTGCTGTGTGCAGATCAAGCGAGCTCTGAAGCTGTTGTTCAGAGATGGTGTGCATGATAGGGGCCTCCAGCGATGGGTGTGTGGTTTCAGGGGGTTTGTTTGACTTTCTCATTCTGTATCGTGAAACCTCTTCTGTACAGCACAGTGCTCTGCATAACTTTTCCCTGTCTAACCAATGCAGTTGGGCCGCTTCGGGAGCCACCACAGCGGCCGTGAGTTGAAAGACAAAACGCACCAATCAGTGCATTTTTTTCAGAAGGAGATGACAAAGCACAGCAGAACAGAGCAGGGAAGGGGGGGGTGCTTACCCCCTTTCCCCGTCGCCATACTCACATTCTCGTCTTTGAGCAGCTAACCACAGCAAACGCCCACGGACACACTCGAGAGCACAAGCTTGTCACCCCACACCCCGTTCACTCCACCCAGTTCCCTTTCACCCTTACTTCACTTTCTCCCCCACCCCTGTACACAGCATTTCCAGCTTCTCAGTCTCGTCAAGCTTCTTGAGAAGTTGAATTGTAGCATTTTTAGTCACTATTATAGTTAGTTTTTTTTTCCAGTTTCGTTTTTATTGAACATTTCTGCTGTACATTTCTGCTGAACTAAACATTTCTGCTGAACTAAACATTTCTGCTGAACATTCTGTTGAACATTTCTGTTACAGTTACAGTTTGTAGTTACAGTTTGACAAAGAAAAAAACAGCACAATATTCCCACATCACCTCAAATGTAGTTCATCATTCAAGTGATGTTTTTTCTTCTGATGTTTTCTTGCTTCGACTAAAGGGACTTTGTTTACAGTTTTTGTGGGGCTCACACTACTCATAGCATTCTAAACATAATTAAGCAATATGTTGTTCAGGATACATTTCTTTAACAACACATCTGTCATTTTGAATATGGAAACTACTGTATTCATACACTTCAAATTGCCATTTCCTAGTACCCATAATACTACTCTGGTTTAACTATTGTTTACTGTGGTTAACCATAGTACTTAAAGGTATACATGGTTTTGCTATGGTACGTTGTACAATAAGAATAATAATGTCGTGGTTTAATCTTATAATACTTTATGGTGACCATGATGCTACTCTGGTTTTACTCTGGTACTTTACAGTAACCATGACTACAATGGTTTTTATTGTGACATTTTATGATAGCTATGGCACTACCAAGGTTTTATAAGGATACGTTATGGTACTTTATAATTTATACAACCATTACACGATCATGGTTTTACCATGGCACTTCAGGGTAACCATGGTACTTTATGATCTTCTTGATGCTTCCATAGTTTTTTACTATGGTAGCTTGCAGTAACCATTGAACCACTGTAGTTTTTCTATCATAGTTCAGAGTACCATGGTTTTACTATGACACGTCATGGTACATATAATATTATCATTTTACCATGTTACTTTATAATAATCTTAATGCTACCATGGTTTTACTATGGTATTTTATGGTAATCCTGATGCCAACATGGTTTTAATATGGTACTTCCTAAAAAGTATGACATTATCATGGTTTTACTATCGCACTTTACAGTAACCATGACACTACCATGATTTTACTATGGTACTTTATTGAACCCATGATATTACCTTGATTTAATAGAGTACTTCATTCAATTCAATTCAATTTGATTTGTATAGCGCTTTTTACGATGAACATTATCTCAAAGCAGCTTTTTCAGAAACATATAAACACAGGATACAGATTTTAAGTGTGGGAATTTATCCCTATTGAACGAACCGGTGGCGACAGTGGTGAGGAAAAACTCCCTAAGATGATATGAGGAAGAAACCTTGAGAGGAACCAGACTCAGAAGGGAACCCGTCCTCATCTGAGTAACAACGGATAGTGTGAAAGTAAAAGAAAGTTCATTATGGTTTTTACATGAGGTGTTTGTTGAACTAGTCCATTGTTCACTAAAGGAGACCTGAGTGCAAAACTGTATGTAGTAATTGCAGTCCCAAAGCCATAGTAGCAACCGTAGTACTAGCAACCACAGTGAGATTGTCCATGTGGTCCATACTTCATGATAACTATGACACTACTATGGTTTACTATGGCAGTTTACAGTAACCAAGACATTACCATGGTTTACTTTAGCACTTTGTGGTAACTATAACACTTGTTACAGCCCAGTCAAGGGTTAGGCCTTTACCTGTCCTTACTAGCCTCCCTGTGAATAAACACGGACAAAACCCACATGTAGCCCACTAGCTACACACACCCAACAGTAATATATTTCACATCCCTGCAGTCAGTGAAATATACACTGGCTGTACAATATTTACAATATACAAAAACGTTTACTATTTGCAAAGAACAAATATTTTAAACAACTAGGGGTAGATGTCTAAATCAGGACAGGAGTCAGGAGTTACTACAAAACCAGAATTGCTAATCAATACAACAATAGACTGAAGCAGAGAGCACAACACACTACACAGAGTGGAGCATAGCATGAAGCACTAACAAGTGCAGTCAGACAAGCAGCGAGCTAAGCCAAAGCTGCCGACCCCGGCTTCCATCGCAGCTAAATGCTGTCACCTAATGTAGATGTCACTGTCTCTGAAGTGGACACGCCAATGCAGAATGTTGATGGAGAGGCAGCTGGAGAGGAGAAGGAGGATACAGACCTAGAATCTGGAGTGGACTGACCTGCACAGACTGAAAAACAGACAAGAAAAATTTACCTGCACCTTTGCTCTGACTGGGCCATAACACACTACCATGGTTTTACTAACCATGACATTACCATGGTTAGCTACCACTGATCTTTATGCGTTGATGTGAACACATGGTTGTCATTAATATGAACTGTAGTGGTGCAATTTTGAAGGACACGAAAAAATCTTGACAAAAGTCTATGAAAGTCGCCTTGTACTATCACACCCCGACCCCCCCCCCCCCCCTTTAAAAACATGCCCGATCTTCCCATGATGCAAATGTGTGCTATTAACCTGTTTCCGATTATGTGGGAAATGGGGTTAGTCTGCTTGACATTTTGTGAATTTCCATAGTATTCTTGGTTACTTTGACCCCAAAATGTATTAACTTTCAGTGCTTAAAAACCAAAGTAACGCAATAAGGCAGCAGAAAATGTTATTAAGGCAGTCACCAAATGTTTTAGCCTTACGTTTGTTACAGGAGTACAATCTAAATACAGTGATGGCTCAAGTACGGAACTTAAATGGCTAGCTTTCTGTATCAAGCCACTTCCAGTACAAATACATTTAGAGAAAGTATTACTATTAAAACAAATATTAAATAAGCAATTTTGTAAAGTAGCAGGGAGAGTTTATATCTACAGATTTGTACTGTTTAACCTATGCTATCAAATTCATATCTTATTTACTAGTAAATTTGAAATTTACATATCAAAATTACTAGTACACTTTCACCTACAGAGTAAGCTGAGAAAAAGTGATTCCAGTTGTCTAAGCTTGAGCTGTGTACTGTCACACTGGTGCTGAACCCTGGGAGGAAACAGCTTGACTGTAACAGCATGGTACTCTCAATACTATCATCAGTGGCTCCATAACATTTGGTCATGTGCATTCAAGAGAGCAAGGGTTATTCCCATCCTGAAGAAACCCACTCTGGCTCCTTCAGACATGAGCAACTACCAACCAGTATCACTTCTCTCTTTCTAAAATCATTGGGTGCACGGTCTACAATCAACTGTCTCTCTGCCTCTCACAGAACAACCTCCTCAGTGGTAGTCTTCAAATGATGTCTAAAGAACTGCACCTTCCGGAAGTACTCAAATCAGCATTTTAATTAAAATAAATAAATAAATAAATAAAAATAAATAAAAAGTCATATAAAATTGTGTTGTCTGTGTCTTACTATTTTACCTCCACAACAGAGTTTTTCGACTGACGGTATTCTTAGTTGTTATTGCTAGATACTTCAAAACACTTCTGTAAGTTGCTGAGAAGGGAGTTTGCTAAATGCCAAATGCAAATGTAAGCATGGGGGGATTGACTGTAACAGCATGTTAAATAAGCATTTACAAACAGAGACAGTTTGATTTGCTCACTCCCCCACACTCAGAGTGCAGACTCCCACTAAATCACACCCCCACCTGCCACACTTAGCTTTGTAGCTAAAGAATCAAATGCATTGGACACCAAACATCTTGGCTTATTGACGACATTTTAGGTAAGTGAGAAAATTCTACATACAACTCTTCCATGTGTCAGATTCTTAGCTGATATGAAATGAGTCAGTTTAGTATCACTCAGACATGTATGAAGAGAATTATTCATACCCAGACATTACAAATATTATTATTTAAAATCTATTGATCTGAATGAGACATAAGACATAGCAAATGAATTGGGGACACTTGGGGACACCACCAGGCCCCTTACTACATTATCAGAAAGATCAAACACATTACAGCTAGATGGCTCTGGGTTGCTCATCAGAAGATGAGGAGTTCAAGCCCTAGCACTGCCACGGTGCTCTTGAGCAAGGCCCCTATTGGCTCCATGGGAACAGTATCATGGCTGGCCCTGTGCTCTGACCACAACATCCTAACAAGCTGGGATATGCAAAGAATAATTTCACTGTACTGTAATGCACTGTGTATGTGACAAATAAAGGCTTCTTCATCTTCTTAATCTTCTATAACAGCAGCTCTGGCACTAGTTCTGGCTGCAAGCTGAATCACAGGTTTATATTAATGCACCCAGTTGATTGACAGCTGTGGACGCTCTACATAAATGGATTTAAAAAGTATGTAATTGATTCTATGGTGAAGTTTATTTAGAAGTTTATTTATAAAGGAATCTGAGATGTCAGTGCTTTGTAATAGTTAGAGGTGAAGCTGTAACTTGAAGTCTCCCACCATGTGAAAGTCTTCAGGAAGGAGGACTATCTGCTTTGTGGTTTATCAGTAACATGAAAAGCTGTGTTGTTTTTAATAGGTTCAAGAGAAGTAAAAAGAGGCTGATGAGGAAATGTCTGTTTATAGCTGCTCTAGCTTATGTGATAAAAACTAACTTCTCTCATGAAGAGTCTCCAACATTAACCAACAATAACTACAAATGGATAAAAAGTACATATTCTTTAATAAGGAAAACAAAACTGTCATCATCAGAAAATTACTTTGGTGTAAAAGGAATAAATCACTTCAGGCTATGCCATTAAAAGAAATTAACCCTCTTTGTGGTGTTAACAAATTCGTTAATCCGCTTCAAGTCTGGCCACATCACACCACACACCCGAAAGTGTTTTACTCCTTACATGGTGATTGGTGCAGTGAATTTGCTCCTCTGTTTTGGAGTGAGAACAAGAATCAGCATTCTCTGTTGACACAGGAAGTATACAACCGTAACCACAGTCTCGACTTTCCGCATGCCATCAAGAGTCAAGTGTAATGCTTAGGTTTACTTAATTAGACCTCTGACTTTCTCAAGACAATTTAACTAATTACTCAATCTGGATTGCTCTAACACCTGTCACATCAACATCTTGTATCTCGCTGTGTTCAGTTCACTGAAAGATCAGAGATGTGCAGAGTAATTCCTCCCTTCGTGTTGGCCTCATTCTGATGTAACCCCAATTGCCAAAGTTGACAGGAAGTGGGCTGGAGCAGGTTACCGCTTGTTTTTGTTTTTCAGATTGGAGTGTTGAGAGGAGACTTGTTTTAAAAAATATATTATTATTATTACTATTATTTCACTTTTGCTTTAGTACTCTGCACCATAACTATGCAAACACAGGGAATTAAAAATAAAAGAATGCATGTCTTACACAAAAGTTTGCGGACACATGATCAAATTACATGAAAAAGTTAGCACAACCTCTATAGGGAGCAAACTCTAAAGAAATATGACATGTTTCTGCACATTTTAATGCACCATTCCAGCTTATTTGTTGAATTTAACATATTGAAAACACTGAAAGTTTTACAATTTGACATGCCTGTTGGTCAGTAACATCCCCTTTGGAAACAGCCTCCAAATGTTTCTTTTAGCCAGCTAACAGTCTTTGTGTTCCTGCTTTAGGATTTTCCCCCCATGCTTCGTTGCAGAATATATTCCTCAGTTGTTTTGCATGCACAGCATGTTTGAGATCTGCCCATATATTTTCAATGATATTTAAATCTGAGGACTGTGAAGGCCATTCCTAAACCTTACTCTTTTAACTCAAGTAGTTCAAAGTTAATGTTCAGATATGCTTTGGATCACTGTTTTCTTGTAATATCTGTCCTCTTTTCAGCTTCAGTTTCTTCAGTGAATGTGGGACACTGACTTTCAGGATTTGCTGATATTTAGTAGAATCCATTCTTCCCTCTATCTGTATCAGTTTCTCCCAAAAAAACGTAAATCATTGTAGCCAGAGTTCATCTTTGTTTTGTTGGACCACAGCAGGTTATTTCAGAGTGTCTCTGGCTTATCAATGTGCTCTGTTGCATATTTTTGTGATGAGATCGCAGGTAAGCTTTTCTTCTGCAGCATGCAGCTCATGTTTGTGCAAGCACCGCTGCACAGTGGACTGGTTCCTGCTCAACTTTGGTAGTGATGTAGTGGTGAGCAGATCTATTAGTAAGTTTTCTTGGTCTTCCAGATCAAATTTGACCTTAAAAGTGTTCCTTAACATATTTTTATGGAATTGGATTAATGCCTAACAAGTCATTTGAGTTCTAAGACCTTACCAAAAAAAAAAATCCATCAGCGGATCACTTGGATCATGTGCCCAAACCTATTTTTTTTATAGTTATATAAATTTGCCAGTGTGTTACTATATTTGCCAGTGTGTTAAATTCAACAAATAAACAGTAATGTTGCATTAAAATGTGAAGAAATATAATAAGAAATATAATATGTTTCCTCCCTTTTCATTTGGAAAATCAACAAAATGGAAGTTGAGCATGAGGTGCCAAAACTTTTGGATAGGTCCGTATACTGAGAACATATTCTAGTACAGAACACATTTGAATAGCTTTTGTACTCTGAGGTGATTTATAATATTTACATTTACATTTATGGTGTTTGGCAGACACCCTTATCCAGAGCGACTTACAGAAGTGCTTTGAAGTCTCTATCAATAAATACATCAGATACTGGTTCACTAGGGCACGGACCATGAATACCATCAGTTTTATACCTCTGTTGGGAGGGAAAAAAACAGACAACCAAAAGGTAATTTTTTTTAAATTGAAAATGCTAATGTAAGTACTTTAGGAAAAGGTATGTCTTTAGATGTGGTTTGAAGACAGTGACTCGCTGACTCAGTGACTCAGCTGTTCGGACATTTAGGGGAAGTTTATTGCACCACCACCAGAACAGAGAAGAGTCTTGATGCCTTGAGGCCTTCCTTGTACCCTGAGAGATGGTGGCACCAGTCTAGCAGTGCTAGCGGATCGGAGGGATTGTGGTGCAGTGCAGGGTGTGCTAAGTGCTTTGAAGTAAGTGGGTGCTGGTCCATTTTTGGCTTTGTAGGCAAGCATCAGAGTTTTAAATCTGATGCGGGCAGAGCTGCCATGCAGGGCGCTAACTTGCCATCAGGAGCAACTTGGGGTTCAATGTCTTGCCCAAGGACACTTCGGCATGTGGAGTCATGTGGACCAGGAATTGAACCACCAACCTTACGATTAGTGGACAACCTGCTCTACCACCTGAGCCATAGCCGTCCCACTTAGGAAGGTTGAAAACAAGTCGAGCAGCTGCATTCTGGATCAGTTGCAGAGATTGTGAGTCAGAGGCAGACCTGCTAGGAGTGAGTTGCAGTAGTCCAGTCTCGAAATGACAAGAGACTGAACCAGCACCTGTGTGGCCTGTATGGATAGAAATGGACTAATCCTTCTGCTGTTGTAGAGGGGAAATCGACATGAGCGTGTCATATTAGCAATATGAGAGGAAATGGACAGTTCACTGTCCATGGTTACCCCAAGGTTCCATGCAGGAATCGAAGGTGGGATCAAAGAGATGTCCAGGGAAATCCTGACATGGTGATGAATCAGTTGAAATGAACAAAACAGTTCAGTTTTGCTGAGATTAAGTTTCAGCTGACGAGCTGCCATCCATGAAGAGATGTTCACCGGACATGCTGAGATCTGAGCAGAAACAAGAGGATCTGAGGGAGGGAAGGAGAGGGTGAGTTGAGTGTAATCTGCATAGCAGTGGTATGAGAACTCATGTGAGGATATGACCTCACCAAGAGACTGAGTATAGCGGGAGAACAGAAGAGGACCAAGTACTGAGCCTTGTGGGACACCAGTGAAAAGTCTGCAGGGAGCAGATGTAGATCCCCTCCACATCACCTGGTATGAGTGACCTTCCAGGTAGGAAGTAAACCACTACCATGCTGCACTAGGAATTATGAGACTCATGAGGGTGGACAAGAGAATATTGTAGTTGACTGTGTCAAACGCTGCTGAAAGGTCGAGGAGGATGAGGACAAACGACAGTTTGGCTGATCTAGCAGCATATAGCTTCTCAGTGACAGCCAAAAGGGCAGTCCCTGTGGAATGTGTCACTTTGAAGCCAGACCGGTTAGAATCTTGGAGATTGTTCTGTGAAAGGTAGAGAGACAGTTGATTGTGGACAGTTTGAATCACTGAATCCTCCGTGGGTAGTGAAGGAGTTGGGGTAGAAGTAAAGGTCTGGCAGATTTTTTATGACACAGCGAGTTTTGTTTCTGCATTTACCAGTCATAAATGTAGTTCATTGCTTAGACTCTTCATAGCTGTTGTTTCTCGAGGCACCCTTTGTCTGACTAGTTTCATTTCTTCAGGATTTCTGACTAAAGGAACTTCAGAATTTTTAAATTGTTTATATGCATGTGTATCAAACAGCAATAGAAAAAGATTATATACAAACTCTGTCTCTCTCTCTGTTTCTCTCTCTCTCTATCTCTCTCTGTTTCTCTCTCTCTGTTTCTCTCTCTCTCTATCTCTCTGTTTCTCTCTCTCTCTGTTTCTCTATCTATCTCTCTGTTTCTCTCTCTCTCTCTCTCTGTTTCTCTCTCTCTCTCTCTCTCTCTCTCTCTCTCTCTCTCTCTCTCTCTCTCTCTCTCTCTCTCTCTGTCTCTCTGTTTCACTGTCTCTCTCTCTCTCTCTGTTTCTCTCTCTCTCTCTCTCTGTTTCTCTTCCCTCTTCCTTTGCTCTGTGGTATAAGTACTGTGAGTGATCGGCAACAGCATATTCTCACTCACTCACTCACTCACTTTCATCTGTAACACAGCGATGGTGCACTGCTTCTTTTCTAATCTTTATTCTCAGTGAATATTACAGACTAACAAATGGCAACTCTTTTCTGGATGCTCCTGATTCTGT
Organism: Ictalurus punctatus; assembly: GCF_001660625.3. Taxonomy (NCBI): domain Eukaryota; kingdom Metazoa; phylum Chordata; class Actinopteri; order Siluriformes; family Ictaluridae; genus Ictalurus; species Ictalurus punctatus. The sequence goes on from NC_030433.2 coordinate 18,123,236, forward strand.
ATCCGTTTGTGGCTCATTCTCAAAGTGGAGATGATGGTAAGCTTTTCTTATCCCAATCAACAGATTATTAGATTATTATAAGATACATTATTTTTTTGGACTTAGGAGAATGTAGACTATGGATTTTATTCTTTACATGTTCTGTGAGGCATTATAATTCAGCATAAGTCAACAAACATAAGCATATTTGTTGTTATTAATATAATTATTGATTTCTTTAAGGATTTTACTGGTTAGTAAATGGATCACATAAAAAAGACAAGACACGATACTACACAATGTTTTTGCCATGTCATCTTGTTCAATTAATTAAATATCTATACAAATAATAATAATGATCATCAGAGAACCCTTTAATTTAATTATCTTGCTATTACAGTACAAGTTTAACATTTCTCTGTTCCTCTATAAGCAATTACGGCATTAATATATAATTTGTCATGCATACATTTTCTCATGGATTGTTCATGTTATATTTCATAATAAGGCTTATTCTTTATGTTTTCCATTTAATTTACTCTAAAGGTTTTAGCTAGATTCACTATTATTGTTATTAATATTATCATCATTTTAAGGATTGAATAGTACATAGATATAAAACTACATGATGGAACAGAAAACTTATGGCATATGTATTTCTGTTCAATCCACATGTCCTGATACAGAAGCCCCCATTGACACTGACTGCTGGTCATTGATGACCTTACAACAGAGCAGTCTAGTCTGTGTCCTGAATGAGTTTGACACCACCATGTGTGAGAAAGTAACACTTTGGTATGGTGCTGTTTCTGGCATTTCTGTTAGTTTTATCTTGTAAATTGTCAATCTTTACTGACTTGAATGCATCATGTTGTTCTGTCTTCAGTCATTTTGAAGGTCCAGTTTCTATTTGTTCCAACGCAACTATGGAAAGTAACAGATTCACTTTTTTGAGTCTGAGTCCTGTAACACAGTATGAACTGTACATCCACATAAAAGATGAGAAACTGCAAACACAAAAGTTGAACTTGACGAAAATGGGTACGTTGTGTCGATTTCTTTATTTGCCAATGTTTGAGTCACTGATTTAAAAACAGTTGTCTTATTTGTACTTTGCAGTTAAAATTACAACTCCTGAGATTGAGAATGCTACGTATAAGCATGATGAGGCAGTTATACACATAAAATACATGCATGACTATGTCAAAAAACCGGATTTCCAAGTGGAATTCTGGGGAGACCGTTCCAAAGTTAAAGAGGTGACTTCATATTTCTGATTTCTTTACATTAGATTCATAACCACATACAGCAAATGCAAGCGGTATCAAAATGTTTATAATGATATCCTCTTTCTGAAAGAAGGTGACAGTGAAATCCCAACAAATGAGAATAGGGGGAGACAAGCTGAAAGACAGTGAGATATACAACGTACGTGTCAGAGCCAAACCTGTGGATTATTTTGATGGGAGCTGGACCAAGTGGAGCAGGGTGAAGAACTTCAGCGTGAACCACATCCCAGCAAAGGGTGAGAGTCCTCCATGAGTTAATACATGCACACTATTGTAATCAGTTGCAACCAAACGTTCAGGCCTAATTCCTAGTGGCTTATTATTTCAGTCCCATATCAATAACATCTCTAAAGAGGCATGTTATCATTAAGGCAAGGAATAAAACACTTAGGGCATGCTGTTATAGGAAAATAATCAATGATAAGGTGATGTGATGTGGCCCAGCATGAAACAGAGTTGTTCTTACCACCCAAAGTTGTTAATTTTCCTATAATACAGTGTTCTTTATAGTGCTTTATTCCTCTCATACCACACCAATTTCCCAAAGATTTCCTTTCTTTATTAAAAATGACACGTCATTTTAAAAAAAAATCAAATTATATCTATGTTTAATGTTGTGGAGCATCCACAAAGCAAGTTATTGTTAACTTGATGTTAATATAGAAACTATAATGTATAAGAATAAGCAACTTATGATTTGCTATTGTTATGGAAAATTAATCAACACCTGACCAATCAGAATCAAAAAATTCAGTAGCATTGGTATAAGAACTATTGGATTCTTATCCCAATCAAATGCTGTGAACAGATGATTAGGTTACTATAAGATACATTATTTTTTTGGACTTAGGAGAATGTAGACTATGGATTTTATTCTTTACATGTTCTGTGAGGCACTATAAATCAGCATAAGTCAACAAACATAAGCATATTTGTTGTTATTAATATAATTATTGATTTCTTTAAGGATTTTACTGGTTAGTAAATGGATCACATAAAAAAGACAAGACACGATACTACATAATGTTTTTGCCATGTCATCTTGTTTAATTAATTAAATATCTATACAAATAATAATAATGATCATCAGAGAACCCTTTAATTTAATTATCTTCCTATTACAGTACAAGTTTAACATTTCTCTGTTCCTCTATAAGCAATTACGGCATTAATATCTAATTGGTCATGCATACATTTTCTCATGGATTGTTCATGTTATATTTTATAATAAGGCTTATTCTTTATGTTTTCCATTTAATTCGAATTTACTCTAAAGGTTTTAGCTAGATTCACTAGCATTGTTATGATTATTATCATCATTTTAAGGATTGAATAGTACATAGATATAAGACTACATGATGGAACAGAAAACTTATGGCATATGTATTTCTGTTCAATCCACATGTCCTGATACAGAAGCCCCCATTGACACTGACTGCTGGTCATTGATGACCTTACAACAGAGCAGTCTAGTCTGTGTCCTGAATGAGTTTGACACCACCATGTGTGAGAAAGTAACACTTTGGTATGGTGCTGTTTCTGGCATTTCTGTTAGTTTTATCTTGTAAATTGTCAATCTTTACTGACTTGACTGCATCATGTTGTTCTGTCTTCAGTCATTTTGAAGGTCCAGTTTCTATTTGTTCCAACGCAACTATGGAAAGTAACAGATTCACTTTTTTGAGTCTGAGTCCTGTAACACAGTATGAACTGTACATCCACATAAAAGATGAGAAACTGCAAACACAAAAGTTGAACTTGGCGAAAATGGGTACGTTGTGTCGATTTCTTTATTTGCCAATGTTTAAGTCACTGATTTAAAAACAGTTGTCTTATTTGTACTTTGCAGTTAAAATTACAACTCCTGAGATTGAGAATGCTACGTATAAGCATGATGAGGCAGTTATACACATAAAATACATACATGACTATGTCAAAACACCGGATTTCCAAGTGGAATTCTGGGGAGACCGTTCCAAAGTTAAAGAGGTGACTTCATATTTCTGATTTCTTTACATTAGATTCACAACTACATACAGCAAATGCAAGCGGTATCAAAATGTTTATAATAATATCCTCTTTCTGAAAGAAGGTGACAGTGAAATACAAAGAAATGAGAATAGGGGGAGACAAGCTGAAAGACAGTGAGATATACAACGTACGTGTCAGAGCCAGACCTGTGGATTATTTTGATGGGAGCTGGACCAAGTGGAGCAGGATCAAGAACTTCAGCGTGAACCACATCACAGCAAAGGGTGAGAGTTATTGTTAACTTGCTTTTAACACCTACATCATAGAAATGTCATTCCGTCACCGGCCTATCTTTATTCCCCTCGCTCTTTCAGTTAATAACACAATACAACACATTGTCAGTTTGTTTGAAACCACAAAAATTAGTTGCAGCTTTGCAGCTTTACCTCTGACTGTTACAAAATTCTGATGTCTCCTGAATAGACAATCCTCACAGAAACTTTCACCATGTTAAAAATGACACACTTTTTAAATGTATTTATGTGGAGTATCCTTCATACAAGCCCCCATGTAAGATGTTAATATACACAGTAAAATCCCTAGTGTTGAATTAACACCCAGAGTGTTTATTTGAGTCCAATGGACTTATATAAACATTGTAGGGTGTAAATTCAACACTGTGGGTGTTAAATCAACACTGGTGATTTTGCTGTGTAGAAACTATAATGTATAAGAATAAGAAAAGTATGATTTGCTACTATTATGGAAAACCATTCAACACCTTCTCACCAATCAGAATCGAGAATTCAGCAGCATTGGTATAAGAACTATATAAGACACAATATGTGCAAATGCTACATGACTAGTGAAGAATGTTTCTGTCACTTTAAATACACTCCTGTTGGTTCAGAATGAAGTGTTTACCAGGGGAAAAAAAAGTAGGACCGCATTCAAATGACTTTCAATGAAAGCTTTTAATGACTCATTTATATCTTCCTTATCTCTTGAAGCATTACAGCCCTGTCTAACCACTTCAGCAGGCTTCCTGTTAATTCCTCAGAGGACTGAAAAGAGCTTAGCATTTAGAAGCGAATGCAGTGTTTAAAAGCCTACTAGCCTTAGGGTTTCATTTTAAATCTAGATTACAATCTTACTTCTTTAGTCTGTCCTTCTTGTAGTGTAGTAGACCTCTTAACTATTTTATATTTTTATAACTTGTACTAATATATCATTATCTTTGGTACTAATGTATATTTAGAAATATAATTTGTACTAATGTATTACTAATGTATTACAGTGAAACACTTGTGAGTCTGAACATAAAACAAGCTGTACAAAAAAAGATTAATATAAATAAAGTTTTTTTTTTTTTTAAAGTACCCATAGAACCAAATGAGAAATACATTTAATTTATAGCAACCAGACATTTAGTATGTTAGAGTTCTGAGATGTTTATTCATTATAATGTACATGTATCTTAAGATATTTAAAATAAATAAATAAATAAAATAACAAAAAAAAACAGTTCAAACATAATGAATGTGATATTGTGATATCATCACTGCTTCCAATATCTTTCATATCCTCTAATCATTTCCTCTAACTCAGTTCCTCTCAGTTGTAATATTTGGTGCCACTTCACCATTCACCAGCTCATTTTTCTCAACTCTGTGAATGTTACACACTGTCATCTTTGAAGCAGGTCTGGAGGTTTAGAGAATCATGACAAATATGTCAAATACTTTTCCAAATATTTATCTGTTTGTTTTAGGTTTTAGATTGTAGACTTGTTGCAGGGCCCACATTTCCATCCATCCATCCATCCATCCATCCATCCATCCGTCCATCCATTTTCAGTACTACCTCTGAGCCTGGAGCCTATCTCGGGGGACACCTATCCCACGAGGCAGGGGACACTCTGGACAGGGTGCCAACCTATCACAGGGCACAATCACACACACACTCACTCACCTATTCGCACACTACAGACAATTTAGAGATGCCAATCAGCCTAGAACACATGTCTTTGGAGTGGGGGAGGAAACCACTGAAACACAGGGTGAGCATGCAATCTCCACCCACACAGTGTGAGAGCGTGGAGCTCGGATTTGAGCCCCCAATCCCAGAGGTGTGAAGCAAACGTGCTAACCACTAAGCCACTGTATACAACTACCCCCCCCCCCCCCCCCCCCCCCCAACCCAGCCCAGGCCCACATTTCATTTTTATTATTTAAAAAGTTGTAGCTAAATTATGTAATAGAGAGTGTAATAGACAGTGATGCAGTGGATAGCGTTGCTGCCTGACAGCTCTATGAGCCGCAGTTCGATCCTGAGCTCAGGTTACTGCCTGTGTGGACTTGTATGTGTACTCCCCATGTTCATGTAGGTTTTTCAGTTTCATTTTTATTGAACATTTCTGCTGTACATTTCTGCTGAACTAAACATTTCTGCTGAACTAAACATTTCTGCTGAACTAAACATTTCTGCTGTACATTTCTGTTGAACATTTCTACTGAACTAAACATTTCTGCTGAACATTTCTGCTGAACTAAACATTTCTGCTGAACTAAACATTTCTGCTGAACTAAACATTTCTGCTGTACATTTCTGTTGAACATTTCTACTGAACTAAACATTTCTGCTGAACATTTCTGCTGAACTAAACATTTCTGCTGAACTAAACATTTCTGATGTACATTTCTGTTGAACATTTCTGCTGGACATTTCTGCTGAACATTTCTGCTGGACATTTCTGCTGAACATATCTGCTGGACAGTTCTGCTGAACTAAACATTTCTGCTGAACTAAACATTTCTGCTGTACATTTCTGCTGTACATTTCTGCTGGACATTTCTGCTGAACTTAACATTTCTGCTGGACATTTCTGCTGGACATTTCTGCTGGACATTTCTGCTGGACATTTCTGCTGAACATTTCTGCTGGACATTTCTGCTGAACATTTCTGCTGGACATTTCTGCTGAACATATCCGCTGGACAGTTCTGCTGAACATTTCTACTGGATATTTCTGTTGAACATTTCTGCTGAACTAAACATTTCTGCTGGACATTTCTGCTGGACATTTCTGCTGGACATTTCTGCTGAACTAAACATTTCTGCTGAACTAAACATTTCTGCTGGACATTTCTGCTGGACATTTCTGTTGAACATTTCTGCTGAACTAAACATTTCTGCTGAACTAAACATTTCTGCTGAACTAAACATTTCTGCTGGACATTTCTGCTGGACATTTCTGCTGAACTAAACATTTCTGCTGAACTAAACATTTCTGCTGAACTAAACATTTCTGCTGAACATTTCTGCTGGACATTTCTGCTGAACATTTCTGCTGAACTAAACATTTCTGCTGTACATTTCTGCTGAACTAAACATTTCTGCTGGACATTTCTGCTGAACATTTCTGCTGGACATTTCTGCTGAACATATCCGCTGGACAGTTCTGCTGAACTAAACATTTCTGCTGAACTAAACATTTCTGCTGAACATTTCTGCTGGACATTTCTGCTGGACATTTCTGCTGAACTCAACATTTCTGCTGAACATTTCTGCTGAACATTTCTGCTGAACACATCTACCAAACATGTCTGCTGAAAATCACCTTTTTTCTTCTCTCCTCCCCTCCCTTTCCCAAATATTCCATTGAGAAGAAAAAAACAAAAAAACAAATTGAGCAACACACAGCAGTAAACATTCACAGGTTTTTTCTCTTTTTATACTAACAAAGGAAAACAAAATTAAAAGTAAACCCGCCCCTCGCTCCCCCGGCTCATTATGGCTACCCAATAACTATCGCTGGTTATATAGATATTGTAAGACCCAACAACAGGCACAAAAATTTAAGTGGGAAGTGTCTGTAACTCCATAAAGTATACGATAAAGGGATGCCATTTATAAAAAAAAAAAACTTATCCATACAACCCTTCATCGTATACCTTATTTTCTCGAGTTTTAGAAAAAACATCACGTCCATTAGCCACTGGGAGATAGATGGGTATTTAGCAGACTTCCAGTGCAACAGTAGGGAACGTCTTGCTATAAGGGATGTGAAAGCAATAACATCCTTTTGTATCGAGCTCAATGGAACTGAGTCATCAGGAATCCCAAATACAGCAATCAATGGGCAAGGCTTTAAATCTACTCTAAGAATAGTGGACATGATGGTAAAAAAACCAGACCAAAAACCATGGAGATCAGGACAGAAGAAAAACATATGGCCAAAATGGCAGGGAGAGCCATGGCATTTATCACACTTGTCCTCTACGTCAGGATACATCACAGAAAGTCTCGACTTGGACAGATGGACTCTGTTTAAAACTTTGAACTGTATAAGTCCAAGACGAGCACAAGAAGTGGTAGACTGTACCCTCCCTATAACACGTTACCAACACTCCTCACTTATCTGTTCTCCTAACTCCGTTTCCCACGCATTCTTAATTTTGTTACTCGACTCACTACCAAGCGCCAGAATAAAACCATAAATCCTAGAAATCATTCCTGTCTGATGTGGATTGTTTGAAAACAAGCTTTCCCAAGCCTGTTCAGGTTTTCTCTCAAATTCCAAAAACATGTTGATAGATGTATTGGCTAGTCTAAATCAGACTTAGGTCTGAATGTGTGTGAATCCGTTTGTATGGTCCCATGTGATGGATCTGCATCTATCCGGGGTATGTTCCTGTCTTGCGCACAGTGCTGCGCAGTGTGCTGAGTCCATCACAACCCTGACCAGGATAAAGGGATTACTAAAGAGGAATGGGTGAGTGATTATACATTATAAAGATACATTTTCAAAAACCTTCTGCCTCCTCCTTGTGTGCATGGAGTTTGCATGTTTCCTCCATGTGCTCCGGTTTCCTCCCCCAGTCCAAAGAGATGTGTTGTAGGCTGATTGGCATCTCTAAAATGTCTGTAGTGTGTGAATGGGTGTGTACGATTGTGCCTTGTGATGGGTTGGCACCCTGTCCATGGTGTCCCCTGCCTTATGCCCTGAGTCCACTAGGATAGGCTCCAGGCTCCCCTTGACCCTGTGTAGGATAAGAAAACGTATGGATGGATTTTCAAAAACCAATTGAATTAATTTCATTAAAATGGAGTTAACCATCTTTCAGCTGTTGAAGCGCCTCCTGTTCTGTACATCCTCCTCTGCATGACTCCCATTGTGCTGGTTGCCATTGGGTTTCTGATCCTACAATGGAAGAAAGAGTGAGTGCATTTTCGATTCAAAGATTGCAAATAATGTTTATAGTGTGTTGTTGATTTGAGTTTGCATGCATTTTACTTCTCCTAGGATACAGACCTGCCTTTTCCCAGATGTTCCAGACCCAAAGGCCACTCTCGCTCAAATCCACAGACAAAAGGAGGTAAGTCACATTGAGTTTTATGAACAGTAGGTGTGTATGCACCAATCAACTGGAAATCCTTAAGTGGTAGATTTTAAAACAAAAAAAACAAAACAGCACTTACCTGTGTTACAGCACTTACCTGTGAGTTTCAGCCCGGAAATGTTCAAGGATATCAACATTTATCCAGTGGTTTATACTGAGGAGAAGCAGTTCACCCCTGAGTTTGGTGATAATCAGGGTGACACCACAGAATCCTGCGATGATGGGGTTGCGGCTTTGATAGGTTCTTGTCCCACTTCAATGTCTGAGAAGCAGAACGAAGATTGCCAAAGTCTGGAATCAGAGACATCCCAAATAGAAACGAAGCTGCTGGATGAAAGTGCATCTGATGAGGATGTACGCGATAACCCTGGCTGCCAAAGTGTAGAGGCTTTCCAAAGACATTCTAAGGACGAGACGTATGTCACCATGTCGAGCCTCTTTAAAACCCAGTGAGGTGGGGAAAAATTTACGACAGGTAAATATCTCATTAGCTGCTTATTTCGTCAGGCTGCTCTTATCCTCATGGTCTAACTGTCAGTTAGTAATTATCTACCAGAAACCAGATGCCAAAATCAGCAAATGGCCAATCAAAGCAAAGTTATGGATAGTATGCATGATTGACAGTTTAGTAAACACCTACATTATAGCTGAAATCCTACAGTATATAAAAAAGGAAACATGGAAACAGTTTGTAGGCATCTATACGACAGGTTCAAACAATCCATTATCGCTCGCTGCTAATTTCCTCTGAATGTTTCAAAACCCATGAACTTGAACTCCAAATGCTTAACAGTGCTGTTGTGTGATTTCCTTCACCATACATGCCAGAGCAAGCCTTTTTGTACCTCCTAATATGAGTCATCAAATTAAAGCACAACCGAAATATGTGTGGGTGGATTGCGGAGCAATGAGAAGAGTTGGTGTTGATTCTTGTAAGAGAAACTCATCATATGTAAAACCACCAGTGTTGAAAAGAACGTCGAGCCCGTGCAAAAATCTTACTGTTTAGCCTAGCAACCTATAAACATAGGCGCACAATAGTGCTACCAGGGACGCTATTAGCTATTTTTTAATCTATTTTGTAGCTTGTAATAAGTTAAATAAGTTAGCTCTGATAATGGCTATATTTTATTTCCTTGATGTACAAACATGTATTAATCCATTAAGTTATATTATGTCTTGCCTGACAAGTAAACACACAACAAATGTCTCAGAGATTCCTGACTGCTAACACAGCCAAGCTGTTTACCGGCAGTTTTTTTTTTTTTTAATTAGGTGACATGCTAACATCAATAATGTAGCTTCACTAATGGAGTTTCAATGTAGTTTAATTATGCTATTTTTTTCCATATAGCTTGCAGTACAGCTAGCATGCTTAAGGTAACTGCATTTTTAAAGTAGCTTGCCTAACGTTTCCTATTAAGTATTATTCAGATTAACTATACAATTATCTATAGTGATCATTTCTTAAACTTGTAAAGTGTATCTTTAAAAAGTGGAAACATGACATAGGATACACTGTGATGACTGTTATTGCATAGAATAAGGACGTGTCGCAGTAATGTTTTCACATACCCTCATCAACTTGTATTTAGCAGTTCCCCTTGGGGGAAACCCAGATGCCATCGTAAAGGCCGTTCCATCACTCTATTAGCTCAAACGAAGCGAGGGATTAGCTCAACATATACGTACATAGACTTCAGGTACAGAAAATTGCAAGATCTTGTTTTTAGTTTCACCTCAACTAAATTTTATCTAGAAGTCGTGTGTTATCCTATAGGCTACATTTTGAATGTATTTCTCTTCAGTGTACATAACAAAAGTGTCAACTTTTTGACATGATATTGTATGTACAATGCTGTGAAAAGGTATTTGCCCCCATCCTGATTTCTTCTGTTTTTGTGTATCTCATATTAAATTGTTTCAGAAATTAAAGCAAAATCTAAGATAAAACAAAGGCAACCTGAGTAAACACACAATACAGTTTTTAAATGATAATGTTATTTATTAAAGCAAAAAAAAAATGATCCAATACCAGCAGGGCCTGTGTGAAAATGTATTGGACCCAATAGTTACCATTTTCCCAAATCTATGGAACTGCATTCACAATGGGGTTCAGCTGGACTAGACACAACCAGGCCTGATTACTGCAAACCCTTTTCAATCAAATCAACACTTAAATAGAACTTTTTCAACAGCATGAAATTTGATTAAAAGGTCTTACCATAGGTGTTACAGTAGTAACACAGTATGCCAAAACTGAAAGAAATTCCAGAAATGATGAGGAAGAAGGTGATTGAAATACATCAGTCTGGGAAGGATTACAAAACTATTTCAAAGGCTCCGGTACTCCAAAGAACTACAGTGAGAGCCATTATCTCCAAATGGAAAAACTCGGCACAGTAGTGAACCTACCTAGAAGTGGCCGACCTTTTAAAATTCCTCCAAAAGCACAGCAACTACTCATCCAGCAAGTCACAAGAGAGCCTAGGACAACATCAAAGGACCTACAGGCCTCTCTTGCATCAATAAAGGTCACTGTTCATGACTCCACTATCAGAAAAGACTCTGGGCAAAAATGGCATCCATGGAAGAGTGGCGAGGTGAAAACCACTGTTAACCCAGAAGAACATTAAAACTCATCTGAATTTTGCCAAAACACACCTTGATGTTCCTCAGACCTTTTGGGAGAATGTTCTATGGACTGATGAGTCGAAAGTGGAACTGTTTGGAATGCAGGGTTCCTGTTACAGCTGTTCACAAAAAGAACATCATACCTACAGTCAAGCATGGTGGTGGAAGTGTGATGGTGTGGGGATGCTTTGCTGCTTCAGAGCATGGGCAACTTGCAATAATTGAGGGAAACATGAATTCTGCTCTCTACCAGAAAATCCTAAAAGAGAATATCCGGTCTTCAGCCAGTAAATTGAGACTGAAGCGAAACTGGATTATGCAACAAGATAATGAGCCAAACCACAGGAGTAAGTCCTAGTCCTAGAAGTAAGTGAAACACTTATCTCCAGTTTTCAGAAGAATTTGATTGCAGTTATTGCTTCTAAAGGTGGCACAACCAGATTTTAAGTTTAAGGTAGCAATTAGTTTTTCACATGGGTGATAGGATTTGAATAACTTTTTTTGCATCAATAAAAAAAAAAACAAGAAAAATTGTATTGCGTGTTTACTCAGGTTGCCTTCGTTTTATGTTGCATTTTGTTTAAAGATCTAAAACTATTTATTATGAGATATACATAAACAGATGAAATCATACTTTTTCACAGCACTGTATGTACAACTTATGCACATGAAATTACACTGTTATGCATCAACTCAGCTACTGTTTGGATTTTGCCATTGAATGTTTTGTAGATTTCAGCAAAACCACTGGCTTTTCCAAAAGAAGAACTTGTATTGAAATGCTGATACCAGTTAATAATCACTATCACAGTATGGCACAAAGTTTCTGTTAGCATTGTTGGAGTTCAGTCCTTCACAGACATGAGCACTTGATTAATCATCACCGCTAATGACACACAGTAATACAGCTGCTAGCCTCAGTCACTTAAAGTATTCCTTCACTTTTGTACTTATGTATGATTAGTTCGATAAATCAGAGGGGAATGTACTCTCACAAAGCTGCATTACTATATATACCAAAAATCAAATGTTTTCTTGTGATTTATACATAACTTGTATTTTTTCCTGACAATGGGCCTCATTTATCAATCTTTCAGTAAAGCTTGGTGTAAATAATATAAAATCAAATTAACTGCTTTTATCAGATTTACAAAGCATCTTTTTTCCAGTTTCGTTTTTATTGAACATTTCTGCTGTACATTTCTGCTGTACATTTCTGCAAAACATTTCTGCTTTCTTACAAAGCATCTCTAACCCTGCTTTTCTTTTATAAGCGTATGCACATGCTGATCAATACCAATTGCCTGTAATTTACCATACATGCTCACAGTAGAGCTGATTTACATTTACTGACACCAACAAAACTCCAAAAAAGGCAACACTACAAATGATAAAAATGATTACCAGTGAAAGAAAACAGTGTCTGCTATGCCAATGTGATTTACAACGTCATTTACCATAGAAACAACTTTTCCTCCTTGTATAGGGTGCCATTATTTTGTTCTAATTGAACAGCTAGTCTTATTTGTCTTCATTTATGGATTTGTGTTTGATTGGTTGATCTTTCAAGATTCAATTTATGTAAAACAACTGAATTTCACAAAAATGTCATTACATCTGTGTATCTAATTTAAATAAATCAGCAATTTGAGGTGTCATTCACATTGCTAATAATACCAATTGAATAAGTCAATCAATCAAGGTTCACATTAGTGAGTCTCCTTAAACATACATTTCCGTTTAAATTTATAAAAGTAAATAGATTTGCTCGTATCCAGCTTGATAAATGAGGCCCACAGTGTCCTGCCTGCTGTAAAGAGCAGGTTGTCAATGATTTAATTATATACTCAGGTTTATTCTTAGTCACTGCTTCATTACATCTAGCATCACATTTAACTGAGTTACATTTCTTACAAGAAATTGTTTTATTACCACAAAGCATTTACATTGTATAGTACATTGCAATAATTGTTTATACTACTGGCTTTATTAAAGAATTTGCACAGAATCCGATATTAAAAGATATCCTAAAACCTAAGACTAATTTCGATTTATTAAGACGATTTAAAGGGGAAGATTTAAAGGGGATGTCCTCTCTGCTGAAACTACATATGTCTTATGAGTTGCCTTTAAAGAAAAAGAGGATGAACTGAGCGGCCTTATTGTGGCTGGGGTGGAGCTAAATTCTGGCCCAGAAAAAATTCAGCTGAAGCCTGAAACAATCCTGGTCCAGCATGTGACAATGTTGTGAATTGAGAGCTGTATTATATGACATTTTTTTGTTATTTTATAAGGATGATTATTAATATTATTATAAATTCAGGTACGAATAAGAGTAAAAGTACATTTACTTAATGTTGTGTTTATTATTCACAGCTTGTTCACCCTTACGCTCTATGCATTTTCTCAGCTGCTGTATCGTGCATTTGGAGATTTTGCAACATATTCAGATCGACATATTTGCTCAACATATTCCCATTGGTTTCTTGATTTAGGAGTACTTTTAAAAATAACAAATTGCAGCTTTACAGTAATTTTTTGTGTTCTAGCAAATGTCAAGCACGCCTCTATGGACATTGAATCAGCACTGGATATTTTTATTCTGGATACTGATTGTTAAGCATGCACAGTTATGTTGTTAAACATATCATCATAACATATAGGTGTCTTACTCAGGTCTGAGTTTTAACTGGAAAATATACTGTGTCCCAGGAAGCGTAATCACTTGGTGTGTGTTTGGAAGGAAATGATAATATGGTCCTTAATCTGGCTGGGCTGAGATTTAAGAGCGTGGCGTTCTCCTTTAGTCACAATGCTGTGTATTGTAATGTGACAGGATTCATATACATGCATGAGTAAATTCTGAGCAGCCTTCATTTGGTTTTACACTGCTTACAGTACACACTGCACTCTGAAAAAAAAAATTGCTGTGGGGCAGCAAGGTGGTACAGTGGGTTGCATTGCTGCCTCACAGCTCCCTGGTTTGGTTCTGAGCCTAGGTTATTGTCTTCACATGTTCTCCCCATGTTCTTCACCACATGGGTTTCCTCTGGGTTCTCTGGTTTCCTTCCACTACAAAAAAAAATCCAGGAGATAGACTGGCAATGCTAAATTGCTAGTAGTTGTGAATGTGTAAAAGAATGTGTGAATGAGTGGACATCGCTCTCTGCAGAGAGAATTGGGAAAATCTTGAAAACGTTTGAACTTTGTATCACTTCTTTGACCTGTTTGTTTCTACACCCACTGCTTTTCTGTGAACAGTGTGAAACCAACTTCACGGATGTGTGCTAATTTCGGAACCAAAAGACACGAATGCTCGAAATAGAAATCAAAGGTCAAAATCTTCATGATTCACAAATATCAACTTGCTATTCTATACAGTCACTGTGTCATAAAAATGTCAAATGTATAGTGAAACTTTAAGGCGTTATAAATTAAGGAAATACAGTACAACTAGAAAACTCTCATAGCCTCCATGCCGTCTTCATCATCAGAATAAAGTAGACGTCGCTGTCGATGGACGCACTCACTCCACTGTAGTAGTTGAAAAACTCCTCTTTCGTGACCTGTAGATGGGAAAGTGGATGGAATTATTTCCACCAAACAAATTCCCCCAACATGATTACATTTTTCTCTCTCATAAAGGTTTCCATCACCCATGTTACAGCTACAAAGTGGAATGGAAAGATGAAGGCAAAGATAAAACTGCCCAAGCCAGAGAGAAACCCAAGCGCGTCTATGTTCATACATATGAGTGATTGATTATTTCTGGCTGCATTAGTGTAAAAGTGTACTTCTCATTTCGGGACCCAAGCAGGTGCAAACATCAAATAAGCCAACAGTTAAATAGAGAGAAAGACTCAGTGGAGCAGGTTAGCCACATCACCTGCCTTTTTCAGATAACAGAGATAGAGAGACGAACACTGTTAAACACCGGTGCTTGCCTGCACTTAGAAATACTTAACCGTGTTAGGAATTTGGCTCTTGTGCCTTTCGAGAACTGCAATAAACCCAGGAAAGTGCATCCGAAGCAAGAAGGGCAAAATTCTAAAAGAATTTTTATTTCTGAAATCCAACTAACAAATACTAAGCTGGGAGAAAATATCTACAAGTATTGTCAGCCAAAGACCTGGATCCTGATTCGATCAAAACACATCAGCAGGCTACTTTTAGTCTACATAGTGTTAAGACTACACACTATGGACTTCGGAAGATACAGACGGGTAACAGACTTGTGTCATTATTGTGCTGTTTGGGGGCATTTATTTATTTTTTGCTAGCATGGTTTGTGTCGATTAACAGTGAAATTAACACAACAAACATTCTCAAAGAAATCCTGTTAGGTTCGCTCATGCTAATGAATTAGCTAGCATTAGCAGTTTAAAAAAACTCAACAAAGATTAACATTAAAACAAGAAAATTTCTCAAAGAAATTCTGTCAGGTTATTATTTTACCAAGCTGGCCAGCATTAGCATTTAAGACAATGAATGTTTATGATACAGTTTTTGATATGGTTTCTAAAATTCTCTCAGTAACCCTGTCAGGTTAGCTCATATTATCTAGCTATGTATCAAAACCTATGAAAATATATACATACATAAGAATACCTTTTTCCTATTTGAAGATTTTCATACATCTACACAAAATCATGCCTTTTGTGGTTTGTAATCTGCAGCCAGACCTTAATGAACCACACACACAGAGAGAGTCTCTACAGAACTGATGTTGGTTCGATTGAATCAGGACAGGTACATTAGTAATCTGTTGTCCACATGCTGATTGATTCAGGTTTGATGTTTTTAAAGAAGAAGGAGTTCCATCTGGTAGCACTTTACCCTGGGGCAGACATTTGAAGACGTTAGTTTAAAGTTTCCAGGCATTTTTCATCATTATAATAAAGTAGACGTCAGTGTCAATGGAAGCACTCACACCAGCGTAGTAATTTAAAAACTCTTCTTTGGTAACCTGATGCACAAAACAGGGATGCAAAATCAATAGCCATCTTTATGGAAACTTTCAAATGATTAATTAATTATGTTTACCATTCCATACAGCAAACACAGTAGAGAGACAAACAGAAATCGTGTGAAATCAGCGTCACTTCATTTCCATCCATGTTGATAATCATGAGTGACAAATACATTATTAATAGCTACCAACAGACTGATCACCCTAGATATGATATATGATATGATATAGTATTTTAGTATTACAGTATAAGTAGTATTATAGATAAGCTTACAGTATGCAGAGAACCTACCACTTTTTTGGAGCCTACCTGTCCATCCTTATCATTAGGAGAATCAAAACTGTCCAAGAATTTGCGGAAGATCTGCTCCTCAGTCCATTCCCCGTTCTGATATTTGGGGTGATGTTTCACATTATACACCCCTCTCAGATCATCAATGGTGATCACACCATCACCAGTCTTGTCCAGCTTTCTAAACGCCTGCATGATCACTTCCTTCCTCGCATTGGACATCGGTGGCTGTGATCACAAGCGAAAACATAATATTTCTCAAGAGAAAATATCAACTAGAGATGCATCGATAACGATACAGGAATCTGTCCAATACAACGCTTATTTACTAATGACTAACTATCAATGCGATCTACTGCATCTTCCTACAATACAAGTAACTCACTGAAACATCTTTTGGCATTTATTGAATGGTACATTTAACAGAAAGTGTGAGAGAAGCTGACCTGAGCGAGCCAAGCAGTATCAGCAATGCCGGTCATTGAGATAAACACAAGGTGCCGTGAATTGTGCACATACAAAAGTATTCACGAGCGTAGAGCAGTGACGTGAGCAGGCAGAGAAATTGTGGTGCATAGAGCACTTCATTTCTGCAAGCACTGAGACACGCTTGTCCTTCCTTCTAGCTCACAACTGTGTACACATTGTTATGCTCTGCACTTTGCTTATCTACACTTATCTAATACTGCTGTGCACTCTCAGATCAGCCAACTTCGCCCCTGAAAAATGTATAACACGCTAAATATCTTCTTGTGGTTACCCTGAGAGTGAGGAGAAACTCATCAAAGTCAATCTGTCCACTTCCATCCTTGTCAAATTGCTGAAACACTGCAATGGCCTCGTCTTTCTCCATCAGAAGCCCGTAGTCATTCAGACCCTTTATGAACTCCTTCAGGTCCAGTGTTCGGCTGTTGTCATCATCCATAATCCGAAAAGCTCTATAAAACAACAACAACAACAAATCAAAACAAAACAACAACCGTGGTTAAACAACAGTCTAACAAAGCACTTGACACATTTATATAGGGAATTTGAAAAAATTAGCATGGTAAAAACTTTTGTTTTTTTAAAATCACAAAATAAATATGTTCTTGCATGAACTTGGTTGAAAATGACCTACAAACTTCTATTTTTTTCAGAGGTCAGATAAAACAAATAAATAAAAACAAAGAAAGAAATACAAGACCTGCTTTACTGCACCTCTAATTCATTACATTTTTAATTTAAAGCATATTATTAAACAATGCTTTGTAAAATTTTCATTGTATTCCTTCATTACAGAAATTGATTAATCTCAAACTTTTATTTTATTTTATTTATTTATTTTTACTGTTGACACATTCAAAGCTTTAGTATAGGCGTATGAATCATGTACAGTTCTGGAAATAAAAATGCATAATGTCACCTGGTGCTCAAGTTATTGAAACGTTCTTAAATGCCTAAATGGAATTTCCGCTTGCTTTTGGGGGTGCCCGTCTTCAGCACTGAATTTATGCGTGATGTTACACTCCACAGCACTGGTTAATGTCCATATGAAAGTGGACACTCAGGGTTTTTAAGGATTTGCAGTTTTCCATACGTATTTATTTATTTATTTATTTATTTATTTATTTAGCACCTAGCCTACCAGGTTTAAAAGTTATAATTTTATAGTGGCAGTTGCAGTTATTGTGGAGAGATGTGAATTGAGACTCACACCCCTGCCATTTCCCATCTCCCTGCTCACCAGCAGCTAAACACAGAGTCACCATACTCTACACACAGAAACCCAACAATGTCCTGACTAATCTTATACCAGACTTGCAATGATAACATAATTCATTTGTTTATACTGACTGAAAATGCCCGATAAATCGATTTCCATTCCGCTGGCAGACTGGAATGCTTGTGTACTGCAAGAAAGGGTTAAAGTAGACAATTCATCTACCCCAGCATGTTTTGGGAGGTGGGAGGAAACCAGAAAATATATACAGTCATGTGAAAAAATAAGTACAACCCATTGAAATTGTTGGCTTTTTTTGACATATTTGGACAAGCTAACATTTGATCATCTTTGAAACAGTGCTTATTAATAAAGTTGATATACTTGAACAAAACCACAAGGAGAATTTGCTTTTTTCAATCATTTATTCAACAGAAACATCAATAGATGTGATATTCTTCTGTGGAAAAAGTAAGTACACCCTTAGCCACAGAAGCTAGTATTGCCCCCTTTAGCAGAAATAACTTCTTGTAGACATTTTGCATAATTGTCCACCAGGCTTTCTGGCATTTTTGACCACTCTTCCATGCAATATTCTTTCAGTTGCAGGATGTTTTAGGGTCTTGCATGTACTGCCCATTTCAAATCCCCCTACAGCATTTCAATGGGATTCAAATCTGGGCTTTGACTAGGTTATTCAATAACCCTCCATTTCTTCTTTATGAGCATTCCTTGGTGGATTTGCTAGTGTGCTTAGAATCATTATTCTGTTGAAAGGTCCTTTCGATTCATCAACTTTCAGACAGATGGCATCACACTATCTTCAACCACTCTTTGATATGATGCAGAATTCATAACTGAATCAATATATCAGTTGTTTGAAATCTGTAGTCGTTTGAAGTCGTTTGATGTATTTCAAATAATTTGGTGATCTTTTTAAATCCCTTGTCAGACTCATAGGCAAACACCACCTTTTTTCTGAAGGCCTTACAGAACCCTTTACATCTTGGCTTGCTGACACAACACACATGAATATGTTATTGAGGTGTATCGAGGGAACACTAGACACTAGATATGAGAGGGATCTAAATAAGACAGGCTCCACCTGCACTCCCTAAGCAAGTTCTTATCACTGACACCAAATCTTGAACACCTGATTCTAATTTTATGGATTTGAAGGTGTGATAAATAGGGGTGTAGTTACTTTTCCCATGTGACTGATTTGTTTTTTATTCATTTTAACTTGAAAATTAATACAAAATGTTGATTTTATGTGTCATTTAATATAGTGTATCACCTTCATTAATAGGCACTGTTACAAAGAGGATCAAATGTTTGCTTGTCCAAATATGTTAAAAAAAAAAAAAAAAAAAAAAAAGCCATCAATTTCCATGGGGTGTACTTATTTTTTCACATGACTATATATATATATATATATATATATATATATATATATATATATATATAGATAGATAGATAGATAGATAGATAGATAGATAGATAATCAGACATCCATGATTTGCAGTAGTATTTATATGTATTATACATACGTATAGTTACGTATTACTTTTAGATTTTTTTTGTGTCTTGTGAAAGGAGAAATGATTTTGATGAAAGGGGAACAGATCACCTGAGGTAATAAAAGGGTTTTTTTTTGCCACCATGACTGGAAAATGCCCTACCAGGCATGGCCCCTAGACAAGTAGCTGACTGCTATCTCTTTCCATTTCTCACTATTCAAGGCCATGGATATCTTGTGTAAAATATAATGCTCTTTAAATAAAATAAATAATATATACATATATATATACTCACTGTCCACTTTATTAGGAACTTCTGTACACCTGCATATTCATGCAGTTATCTAATCAGCCAATCATGTCAGCCAGGAACAGGAATCTGAGGCTATCATGGGCACAGACTCACCCAAACTGGACAGTTGAAGATGGGGGGGGATCACATGGTCTTTTTCCAGTCTTCAACTGTCCAGTTTCATTGGGTCTGTGCTCATGATTCATGTTCTTGGCTGACAGAAGTGGAACCTGATGTGGTCTTCCGCTATTGTAGCTCATCCACCTCAAGGTTCAGTGTTTTGTGAATGCTGAGATGTTTTTCTGCTCACCGTGGTTATAACGATAGCTTAGTTGAGTTACTTCCTGTCAGCTCCGACAAGTCTGGTCATTCTCCTCTGATCTCTCATCAGCAAGGTGTTTCAGCCTAAAGACCCTTTGCTCACAAGATTGTTTTTCACACCATTCTGTGTAAACTTTACAGATTGTTGTGTGTGAAAATCCCAGGAGATCAGCAGTTTCTGAAATATTCAAACCAGCCCTTCTGGCACCAACAAACTTTCCACGATCAAAGTCACAAAAATCACACTTTTTTTTTTCTCATTCTGATGTTTGATGTGAACATTAAAGGAAGTTCTTGACCTGTATCCGAGTGATTTTATGCATTGTGCTGCTGCCACATGATTGGCTGACTAGATAACTGCAGGAATGTTCAGGTGTACAGGTGTTCCTAATAAAGTGGACGGAGAGTGTACATTAAGGTGTGGTATCAGGGCACCGGTTAAATAAGTAATCACACCGCAGCAATGGATATGAGAAACAATATATTCACCTGCTGAGGCCTTTAATCCCTGCTGATCCACGGGCCAGACACTGCAGCCGCAGCCGCTCCACCGGGTCCGAGCACTCACTCAGCTGCTTTTTAGCGTTTATCGCCATCTCCCGGTCATGCCGAGAGGTTCCTGCCATTATTCTATCTGAAATGAAGATTTACACCACATACTGTACTAAGCACTTCAGTTTTGCGCGCGCGCACACACACACACACACACACACGCAAAAGGTTGCAAACTCAATAAAATGAAAACAAAAAAAGTCTTTAGATGTCGTTAGTATTAAAAGACGCTCTCATGAGAAAGCCTTTAACATAAAAAAATGTTTTGGGAAATAATTTCTTTATTGTTTAACCAAGAAAATATCACGGACTGTTATCAAAAATATATTTTTTAAATGTCATTTTTCAGTATAAAATATTTAACGTAAATCCAAACATAATCAACATTTTGTGAAATTCCTCTATAATATCCCTATAATTTGATGCAGAGATTTTTGGTTCTGAAAAGAGAAAATAATGGATGTAGGATTTAAAAATACAGTGTTGACTAGGGTGGAGGGGGCGGGGCTTAAACCATCATCAAAGTTGCTAAGTTTCAGATAAAGCGGAGGACATGAGAGGACAAAAACACTTTATTTATTTTTTTATAAACACTTTCATTATGTTTTGACGGTTCTATTACTGCTGTTTTGAAGTCAAGACGTGTTATGTCTTTATGAATTTTATCTAAAATAAATAAAATGTCTGTGAGAAATGACCTGTAGTGTCTTGCTTTAAACTAGAACAGTTTGAAAACCTTAATAAGTCAAATAACAATGGTAATTAATGGAAATACTGCTTCTAAGGAGATGATATATTTGCACACTATTCCCATATGGCTGAAACATTAACCCAACGTTTACAGTGCTGCCTGGCCAAACACGGAAGCTGGTCATCATTAGTATTATTTATCCATTTTCCAGATTAAAAACAGTTGGCTGAATGTATTCAACAGCGAACATTATGACTAAAACTTAAAAACGTTAACTACATTCTCGAACTTGGATCATTTAGAAGAAACTCTGGTAGTAGAAAGTGGTGTTAATGTTTTGGTTACTCACCTGCTGCTGCTGCTGCTGCGTCCTGCGTCTCGCGGTTGCCATAGAGGCAAAAAAAAAAAGTGACCACTTCCGGGATGTGCCATTTTGTTTAGGGTGGGGAATCTACTACTAACCGAAAAGTCCAGAAGCATTTGGTCCTCAAATGCACATTTAAAAAAAGATATCTTCAAATTGTCACGTAATTAAAAAGTTCTACCTTCTACTTTACAGTTTTGTTAAAAGTTGAAGTACAGTGTAGACTCCCATGACTGCATTCTTCTTATGCAAAGGTTTTAAAATAATTAAATAAAAAATAAAAAAGAAAGTGATACAGCTGTGAGATTTGACTTGAGCTTTTATTGGCAATTTCAATATAGTCTAATCCAGTTTATTATAATAAGTGCATTTCTACAGAATGTACCACTAGAGAAGAACACTGAGGAGAAACACCAGGTAACAAATCACAACAATCCAGCATTAGAAGGCCGTGTGGTCTTCAATTCACATTGCACACTAAACCAAACACTGACATTAGCGTGGTCTATTGATTCTGTAAGAAACCAATCATCATTTTCATAAATATATAGAGAAGCATTTTATTAAATGAGTTAAAGGAGTAGAAGAGTGAAAAAACAATTTCACATTAACCAAAGTGCCATAATTTGGTGCTTTAACAAGTTATGATTAATACAACATTGCTAAATTATTTTGTCATCATCTGTATAACTTCCAGCTTTTAGTACAATTCTGCTTTCTTTCTTTAGGAAGCAGAGACCTGGAGGGTAAAAGATACGAAAATGGACTTAATTTTATAATTTAATCCTATTTTCACAATAGAAAGTGAAAAGTTACTTGTCATGCTTGTAGTTCATGGACATGTAGCAGAATGGTAAAAAGGAGAAATTTCTTTGTATATATCATAATATCTCTTTATACATTTAATGAAAGGTCATGTGTGACAGGATAAGATGAAAACACGGTTATAAGGTTTTTTTTGTCCATTTTGTGCTGTCACAGTACATAGGAATTAATTGCATATAGGAACTAAAGTTGTGAGTGGGGAACTAAAGAAACGCTGGACCACACATGCCATGGGATTGGTCGGAGGAAATGTTCAAGCCAATTGTTGGATTTGTAGAATTGAAAAAATCTCGTTTGTTGTACTGTTGCACACATAAAAGAAATCTGTCATGTTATGGTGTGAATATGTGGTTAGGACACAGTGGTTTGACACAAACATTTTGGGTGAGAGACTTTGATTACTTGTTAGCCAAGACATTGGTGTTGGTTGTTTCAGATTAAGTGCAAAACTCATGTCTAAGATGATCGCATACATTTCTTTAAGGGGAAAATTACATGAATTTTCACTGAACTATTCCTTTAAGGAATGAAACAGCAAAAAAACAAAAAAACAACAACAAAAAAAACAATCCAGTAAATGTGAATGCAGTCATAACACAGTACACTTCATTATTCTTTGAAAATTCGGATTTACATATACATTGAGATTTTAAAAAGTTGCCCAGAGTCCTTGCTGAAAGATTCAACAATAAAGATGAATATTTACAGTGAATGCATTTGATATAATTGAGGTAATATTCATGCTTGTGCATGACTTCTATAATCTTCTGTAACCTCACGCTGACTATCATTAATGATTAAGCCTCAGAGAAATAACGACAAAAAAAACCCCACAAGTGACTACAATAGTAAAGAATAAAATCAGCTTTACACATTTCACATGTGACACTGAAAACGATGCTATTGATCATTAATCATTATGCATCATGTATAATTAAAAAGAAAAGCCACAGTAGTCTGAATTTCTCTTGCATTCAGGATGACAGTGCAGTGATGAATGGCAGGTAACTTAATCCTTCTTTTTCTCATGACACATAAAAAATAAGGTCACTTTATCGCTGCATGATACAGTATGTCAGTCAACTTCATACATCAAAATCAGATTAAAAGAAAAAAAAAAACATTAAACTGAAAAACACTGACATTAAAAACCATCATTATTCACTCATTAAACAATATGATGTTTGCCATTTTAACTGATAACAGAAAACCCCCCCAAACATAATAATGTGTGGTTCTGCTTTTAACTCAGCACCTGGCAAAGTTAATTTCAGAGTTTAACCCTGGCCAAAAGCCCAACTGCACCGTACACAAAAAAACCTCATATGTACTTAGCAAGTCATTTAATCAGAATAAATATTAGATTTAATTACAGTATGTGAATGTGCAAGCATGTGTAGGCGTTAAATAAACCACTTAAATGGACGGAATATTAAATTAAATCATACTTCACTATGTAGAGTTTTGTACTTCCTTAAATATATATTTCCTCCCTAGAAGGTCCACTCTCAACCTCTTTACATGTGAGATGACTCCAAACTTTATTACAGTTTATTTTCTGCTGAAGACACTAAACCTTTCAACCAACAAATCTCACGTGAGCACTCTAAAACACCGTATATATTCTATATATTTTTTTATAATATGACAAAATTTACATCTGGGACTAATTACAGTTTATCTACAATGTGAGACTCGCAAATTAACCTAGGTAAAGTCATGGCAAAGCAAAAGTAATGCTACCAGAAGCAGACCTGTCAAACCCAAATGGGGTCAAATGCAGTAAACAGTTCATTCTCAATATACATTTAATAGGAACACCTGTATGCCAGCCAATCATATGACAGCAGTGCAATGTACAAAATCATGCAGATACAGGTCAAGAGCTTCAGTTAATGTTCACATCAAACACCAGAATGGGGGAAAAAATGCAACCTCAGTGACTGTGGCATAGTTGTTGTCGCAAGACGGTTGGCTGGTTTGAGTATTTCAGAAACTGCTGATCTGGAATTTTCACTCACAACAGTCCGGGAGTGGTGTGAAAAACAAACAAAAAAAAAAAAACAACGACAACAAAAAAACTCCAGTGAGTTCTGCTGAACTTCTGCAAGTGGAAATGCCTTGAGAATGGTCAGAGGAGAATGGCTAGACTGATAGGAACTGACAGGAAGATTATGGTAACTTCAATAAGCACTTTCACAACTGTGGTGAGCAGAAAAGCATCTCAGAATGCACAACATGCCAAAACTTGAGGTGGATGGACAACGACCAGGCAACATTTATCAAAGTTTCAAGCATTCAGTTTCGGTAAGCCTGTAATCATAAATGCTACGGCTAAATTGTAGATGTTGGCACCTCTAGATATTAGCAGTAAAAGGAATGCAATCAAAATTAAGTTCTTGTAGATATTTGAATATTAATTGCACCATGCCTGGGGTGACTTAATGCTTGGGTCATTCAGGTTTACATAGTAACTGACCAGCGAGCTTCTCTGTATGCAAAGAGAAGAAAAATCCAGTTTTTGACATGCAGCATTTAAGAGAGGAAAAAAAAAAACACTACTGTTCACTACTGTTTTAAATGCCCTTGCTGACTTGGAAGAGTGTGATACCTACATCAAACAACAGGAGGCGGGTATAACAGGAAGAGCGAGCACACCCCCGTTGCCACCCCACTCCAAATCCCATCTATGAGAGATTCATGCAGAAGTGAATCATATGTAGCTCATGGTGATTTAAATCAACACTGTAGTGCTTCACCCCGGGGAGGTCAAGGCTAACCAAATCTATTTAGGTTCAGGAAATATGCAGCAACTATGAACACAAATACAGTAATGCCATTACACAGCCATTCATATTGCATCAAGATATAACAAATCAGATGTTTTGCGACTGTATGTCTGATTTCCTTTGAACTATATACAGAGCCAACTAGCTAAAAAGCTACAGTAAGTAGCAGACGGTAACATAGATCCCAATGTGAAGCAACAATCATACGTAAAATATAAATTATTTCATTGCTCCTGTTTACACAACACCTTCTGCCAATTTTTGCTCATCTGAAAAGGTCAAATCGCAATGCCTTTTGGGTAAGTTCCTTCTCCTTTTTCCTTATAATAATAATAATAATAATAATAATAATAATAATAATAAGTTATAGAAGGACCTTTAACGTTTATCCAAGGGGAAAGAGAGGGGAAGTCAACGAGGGAGCAATTAAACAGTATTGGAACAGGGTTTTTAGTAGTTACATACTCTCCATTCAAGGATACAACATATGTACCCATTACTGTTGTGCATTCTCAGCATAATGTAACATTCTACATTCATGAAGGACACAAAGTCCTATAATGTCTCCTTACGTAATGTCAGATTGAGCAGAACATAACTTCAGCCTCCTTTCTGCTCTTCTCCTGCCGTAATGTGTTTACACGTCATCAAAGATTCTGCTCTGTGAGGAGGACATGGAGAGATACCGCCCTCCTGTGTGCCTGTAGTGTAGCGAGAGAATGAGCAAAAAAGATGGGGGGGGGGGGGGGGGGGACATCATAAAGTCAGCACATTAGTATTTATCTGAGCACACATCTACATGCACCAGCATCAAACATGGCTCTGCTAAAACAGCTGCCTGTGTGATACTACTACCCCCACCTCAGAGTTAAATCCATTATATAAACTGCAGTGCTGCCAAAGTCTCAAATCTGATTGGTCAAAGGGAGCTGATTAAGTATTTATTACAGCAGCTGTGACCGTAGTCATATTAATGACCTTGTTCTAATCCTTTCAATAGTGACAATATACACACAAACTTGTATTATGGGCGCTATTTGATAAAGACAAGTGGATAGTTGTTGATATGGTGATGTTTTCTATGAGATGTTTTCTGAGATGTTTATTCAACATTTATGGAAGGAGACTCTAGTGTCAGTGCTTTGAAACTGTCAGTTACCGACTGTTTAAAGCTCTTGGTTGTTTCACAGACTTTCTACAACATTAAATGTAACTATTAACAGATAAAAGTATGACATGTTGTTCTTTAATAAAAAAAAATTAATTGTTGGCAAATTGCTGTGGTATAAGAGGAATAAACCACTTCAGGACATTGGAAAATAATTAACTTTAGGGTTGTAACAGTAACTCTGCTTTGCATAAATATAACCTAACCTGACACAACTGCAACCTAACCCTAACCCAGTTTGTGCACCTGACTTTTTGGAACCTAATTTTGTTGGGCAACAAGGCACCGCTGAAAATACTAGTACCACTGTCAGCTTGGTGTCAAGCTTTCAGACAAATTTAAACTGACTGGTGGCTCCAATACATCAGGGGTTCTCAAAATTATTTGCACTTTTCTCAACTGTTTAAGACAATCAGGACAGATTTATTACATGAACACAATCCAACAATTCAAACATTTGTATTCAGTTTATTTGTAAGGGTTAAACCACGGCTAGATTTTAATGCACGACGTGGAGGCAAAAAAAAAACAAACACACACCCAATGCGAAGCTGTGGCTGCCTCCGCGGAGTGCACTAAAAGTGCGTAATGCACACCTAGACATGGATTATCCTGCTTAATCCATGGTCACTTGCCAGCACTGACAAATTAAAGCTGTCATTCATGTTTGCAGTGCAAACTTTGACTGAAAGGATAAAAATAACAGTTAACTTTCATTACTTATTTTATATACGGGTCATTAGATCTAGAATTATGCTTGCTCTAAATCATACACAGAGATAAAGTAGTGCAAGAAGATTCAATTTATT
The DNA here is from genome assembly GCF_001660625.3 of Ictalurus punctatus. Lineage (NCBI taxonomy): Eukaryota > Metazoa > Chordata > Actinopteri > Siluriformes > Ictaluridae > Ictalurus > Ictalurus punctatus. Next base: position 18,150,804 of record NC_030433.2, read on the forward strand.
GAATAAACTTTAATATAGTTAGAGAGAGAGAGAGAGAGAGAGAGAGAGAGAGAGAGAGAGAGAGAGAGAGAGAGTGAGAGATTGTGCGTGTGTGAATCACCTGTGTCCGTGCCACATCTCTACTAATAATGAAGCTGTGAGTTTAACTATTGTATGCAACGGTAACTGTATGTTACTATGGTTACAGTTGTTTATAGGCAGCACATTAATTTAGAACAGTGATTCAACTGACTGGAACTACCTGAGAATTCAATGGTATGAAAGCACACCTTCCAGCCAGTCAGAATCGAGTATTCAGACAGACCATGGTATAATATTATTTATTTACTATATTGATAGGAGGCAGTGAGTTTTTATTCCTGACATAAGTTTACTCTGACAAAAGACATTAGGACCACGTTGACATTTAGTTGTTTTTAAAATGTCGAGGTTTGGATTAAACCCATTCAATTCAGGGGTCCAGTCATACAGACTAATAGTGATAATAAATATAAGAACTAAAAAAAATCATGGGTTGTGTAATAGTTTGAACATACTACTGACAAATCTGACAAATACATGACAAATTTGAGCTTACTAGTTAGTCTGATATCTCTGGTTTCATCAGAAACAAACTAACTCTCTTACTCAAAAAATAAAAAACAAGAGTGATACTTTAAAGACAACATTACTTCCATTCTGCGATAGCAGATATTTGATCAGGCGGGTAGGTAAGTGAAAGTTGACCAACAGATCAAAACTGATCTGAAAACCAAACCTGTTGGACTCCAGCGGGTCGTCACTGACTGTTTCTGCATTGAAGTCCAGAGGCTCCGCGTCCTGCAAGAGCTCTATATGGTCTCTCTCAGAGCGCATACCTCCACCGCGAGAGTATTTAGCCTCTGTGGAAGTGCGAGAGGGAATAAACAGGATGTTACAAAAGCCGAGTCAGCAAAAAGTCGGTGTATAACCGAGATAAATGTGGTCAGGGTATGAAACTCACGTCTGTTTGAGTTGGAGCCGAGTGCGTCAGCGTAATTGGTTTCTTTCATTTCAGAGGCAGAGGCCCGGTTTCTGGCTCCTGTTTCATCTCTCTGCTGGCCGTAGCGCTCTCGCCACTCCTGTCACAGAGGAACCCTTCAGTTAGGGTTTATTCATTCATATCCAACACATCTGAATCAAGATCAGTAGTGAGTCAAGACGTAGTTAACATAAAAACATAACAAAAACATAATAAAAAGCATAAAACCAAAACTTTTGCAATCTTTTCCTTTAAAAACAGGCTGCACAATGAAGCAACGTGAACACTATTATTGGCTTCCACAATTAATAAAGCATGACCACAATATTCGTGAGATATTTGTGGAAAAAAAAAACACTTTAGAGGATTGTTACTGTACTATATCAGTGACGAATGATTATTAACAGCAGAACTCAAAGAGTTTTGTTCCTCTTTTACCACAGCAATTTTCCAGTTACTGTCATTTTTATTTATTAAGGAAGAAAACATCATACTTTTTTTTTTTTTATACATTTATGTTATAACATGTAGAAACGGTCATCCCTTTACTTTCTTTTGAAGATGATAAAGAAGACAAAAGCAGCTTATTACAGAAAACCACAAGAGTTTCCTGTGGTGGAAAATGTACTGAATGTTACCAAGTGCTGACACGGGAGACTACGCATAATTTATAAATGTTAAATAAATACAGAAAGCTTCATCATATTAACAAATGAAAAAAAAAAAAAAAAAAAAACAGTTTTTTTAATCTGCTTATTATTAGCCTTAGATGTGCAGCATCTGCTATAATGTCCCCGTGAATGAACTGTTACTATAGAAACAATAACTTATTAGAGCAAACACATTAACATAGACCTGTGATTGGAATTAAACTGGAACTTCTGTATGGATGTATGTATTTAGTTATTTATTTATTACTGCATATTCAACATTTAGGTGAGCTTTCTCTACTTAAAAAAATATGCAGGCAAAAAAATTTATAATAAAGTGTAATAACACTATTTTGATTCTAATCATTTCAACAGTAACCAAAATAACTGTGATGATCATTTTAACCTACCTAAAATGTCTGTTTATACTGCTTGAACTGATTGTTGTTAGGTAAGAATAAAAAAAACATCTTAATCTTAATATAAACATAGCAAAATCATAGAAAACTTACACTTAATGTTTAAAAGATCAAAAAATAAACTTACTCTTCTTCTGTTCTCCCCGTCCTCTATCCTTTGCCGTTTTCTTCTCTCTGCACCAAATAAACAAAACAAAAAAAAAGCATGGAGAGGTTTCTTTGCAGTGAAAACGAAGCATTTTGTTCTTATATGCTTGTAGATTATTGGTGTAATGCTCCTAACTCTAAACCCCAACCCTAAATATGCACTCACCTCTGCGCAGTAGTTCCCTGCCCTCATCGATCAGGTCAGAGGTCATCTCATTATCTCCCATAAACTGCTGGAAGCCCAGGAGGTTCAAACAGCGGGTACCAAGGCTATAGTATATACACCATTATTTTATTTATATAATATATATATATATATATATATATATATATATATATATATATATATATATATATATATATATATATATTCTGTTTATAATTAAATAAGTTCTTTATTTTCCAGATCACAGTGCTTTGGTGAATATTATCTCACACTGGTCATTGTTTAGCCCCTGTGTATAATTTCAGTGATTGTGTATAATAAAGTGACAATCCTTATATTAATAGGTTATTATAAATAAATGTGGTTGTTGCTATGGTTATGTCACAACGTGATGTTACCTCTCTGTTATAGATGAATGTTTATTCTGCCTGATGGAAATGTCTCATACAAGATTTTTAAGCTGTTAAATTGAGTTTTTGGACGATATTCTGGTGGAATATTTGAATGACAGACCTGAAGTATGTGGCAATGCAGAGGATGACAATCAGCATAGGATAGTAGATGTAAAATCCATTGGCAATAAAGGAGAGGACACGCATCGACCCCATGATCTGTAAAAGACATGATCCAGATGAGAGAGTGTGAGAGTGCTAAGTAAGGAATAAAAGATGACAGGACGTGCTGTTAGGACAATAATCAGCAACAGGGTTGTGAGATACACGCTGATGCAAAGTGGAACTATTCTTACTACTATGAAGTTGATTATTTTCCTGTAATAGTGTGTCCTGATTTTTAAATATGAGCTATTTATCTATTTCTCAATACTAACGATATTTACATTGAAGTACATTCTATCCATTTATACTGTTATATTGTTATATCCATGTTATATATCTATTAATAGTTAATGTTGTGAAACATCTGCAATATTATTGATCATGACATTTTATTCATCTATCGTTATATTTAATGTTGTGGAATGGCCACGATATTACTGATAATCGCACTATTTTAATATGGATATATTGTGAGAATTATTTTTAGATATCGCTAGCCCTAATGGAATCTTAAATTCTGTTTATTTTAAAGTGAGCAGCAGTAAAAGACACTGCTGCTGGTGAGACTTACTGAAGTGTAGGCTGTCTGCTCTTTTGCCTGGTGAGAGATAGCCGAGTCCATGTGAATCAGGCCAAGGAAGTTCAGGCATAGGGGCGGAGTCAAACGGCAAAAAAGCCTGAAGAATAATTACACTTTGGTGAAAAATTAAATGAACATAAAGTTTCCCCCTCTTCAAACATATCTGAACAGCCAAGACATATTTAATTTGCCAAGTTTGCTTGTTTAGTTTAAATAATTAGGCTATTGCCACTTAAAAGTATACTTATAGCTACCAATTTGCTGGCACTTTTTTTAATGTAGTGCACTGCACCGCATTCTGAAGGTGGAATTTTATGTTGTGATTTAAATAAATAAAATTTAGTTCAATTTGATTTATATACTGTATGTATTCATTCACAGAAGTCCTAATTTATAAACTGTTTATGTAAAGTATAATGATATCTTTTAAGATGAGTGTGATTATTAAGACATGCGGTTTGCACAAGGCGAAACTGGTAGCTTTCAGTTGACATCAGATATGAAGCAGGTGGCTGGTGAACCACATGTAGAAAAAAATGTAAAAATTAAACAAAATGTTTATGCTGTATAAACGCTTCCTTTTATGCTCTTCTCTGTGGACCTACATGCCGCTGAACTGAAGGCTGTAGGCGTCTGTCTGATGGTGTGAGGCCAGGTAGTAGTAGTTGAAGACACGGATCCGAAACACAGTGGAGTACACGCAAGTGCACAAGAAGAAGATTGTGATGAAACATGCCATCTAAAGGACAAATCAGAAATATCAGCATATGAGAACTGAAAGTAACAACCCAACCAAATTAGGATGATGCTGCAGATGTACAGTCCCCTCTGTAAGTATTGAAACAATCAGGCCAAATTTGTTTTTTGCTATACATCGAAGACATTTGGGTTTGAGATAAAGATGAATATGAGCCAACAGATCAAAATTTCAGCTTTCATTTTCGTATATTTACAGCTCTATGTGTTAAACAACCCACACACATTTCAAGTGATTAAAAATACTGGAACATGTGACCAACAGGTGTTTGTTGTTGCCCAGGTGTGCCCTGATAGATAGACTGTTTAAGCAATTAATAGCTCTGAATGCCCACCCTTACTTGGAGCCCTGGGTTTTGTTTGTGAAGACTGTATTTGTTGATAAAAAGGATAAACCCCCATGATGACCAGAGAGATGTCTATGGGAGAAAAGCAAGCCATTTTGAAGCTGAGAAAAGAGCGAAAATCTATCAGAGCCTTGCACGAGCATTGAGGCAAACAACAGTAGTTGATGACAGAAACATTAGGAGAGCTGTGGAAAAAAAACCCAAAACAACACAGTCAGCAACATCACCAACTATAGGGCAACAACCACAGGGCAGGGTTGAAGGTATCACAATCCAAACCACAAGATGAGGCCAAACCACAAGATGCAAACCACTCATCAGCAGTAAGAATCTGAAAGCCACAAATAAATACAGAGATGAGCTACAAACATTCTGGAACCAAGATTAACCTCTACCACAGTGATGGAAAGGCCAAAGTGTGGAGGAAGAAAGGATCTGCTCATGATCTAAAACATACAAGCTCATCGGTCAAGCATGGTGAAGGTAGTGTCATGGCTTGGGTTTAAAGACTTCATCAGGGAGGAAAAAGTGGACGGTTTTAGTCTGGCCATGTCAACCACCAGACCTTAACCCAATTTGAGCATGCATTTCACCTCCTGAAGAGGAGACTGAAGGGAGAAACACCCCCAAAACAAACAACAACTGAAAGAAGATACAGTAAAAGCATTGCAAAAGAAGAATGCAACAGTTTGGTGAAGTCAGTGGGTCACCAGCTTGATGCAGTTATTGCAAGCAAGGGATATGCAACCAAATATGAAAAGTTATATACTTTAAGACCGTCTGTTCCAATACTTTTTCTCACCTAGAAACTGTGTGGTCTGCCACCAATGGTGCTATGTTCGAGATGTAAATATCAGGAAATGAAAGCTGAAATTATGTCAAAATGTCTTCAATGTAGGGCCAAAAACAAAAACAAACAAACAAACAAACAAACAAACAAACAAACAACAACAACAACAACAGCCGTTGCCATTCCAATACTTTCAGAGGTGACTATATTACCAACAGTATTAGCTTAACAATCTTCTCTGTATGGTTGATTCTGGATTTAAACACAGAGCTGGGTTTGGCTTACTTCGATGTACAGGTAGTTGTAATCTTGTTCTGCAAGCCGGATAAACACAGCGAAGAGAGAGAGGACAGGATGAGTGCTGAAGAAGGTGCACTCAGACCAGACCACAGCCACAGAGAAGAGGGACAGGACCACGGCCAACACACGATAAAACCATTGCTTCAGGAAACATTTCCAATACCATTCTAAAAAAAAACACAGGGAACAACACAGTAATGTACAAAACGGCGTGAATGATCTACATCGCTGCTGTGCATGTACTGTTTCTCAGTTTATTTAGTGATTTATAGATGTCTCATGCTGTACTGACCTACAGTAGGTGTGTAGATGTACCGAGTGAACCAATTCGCAGGTTCTGTTGGTGCAAAGCTGTGGACGAACTGGCGAGATGAGCTGGTCTCATTTTTCGCCACGTCTTCCAGGTGAAAGGCTTGATCGAGAAGAATCTGCCACTGTACCTGTGTACGGTTGTGTCTCTGCACAGCGTAAATCACCTGATGGAATGAAGTACACATATGATCCAAACGTGAGATTTGCATCCAAACGCTGTTTAATTATTATTATTTTTTAATTGTGTAAGGAATACATTTGGAATGTTCAGAGTAAAGAACCGCAACCACATTTCTGAATGGAAACACAAGTAGAAGAGAGGTTTACATTTCACACCTGCTTGTGAAGCTTCACCAAACTCCTTTCACTGGGATAAGTGTTCTGTTTATCGTCAAAATCTTCATAGTCATCCATATTCCTGCCCATCTTCTCCTGATATTCAACAGGGCACTGGAAATACAGGTACAGCATTTAATCAGACTGCATGTCATTATATTATGTTATGATTTGGACAATAAGTTCTTTTTATACCTCAATATATACAATATGTTGCTTTGTTGTACCATGAATTTTTGTTTGTACAGCCTCAAAACAAAATTATAAAAAGACTCCTTGATAGACAATTTCACAGTATGATACGTATTGCAATTTTTTGGCTCACAATACAATTCTGAAGTAAAAAACAAACAAACATTTATCTGTTCCCAAATTGCAAGAACATAATGCAGAAGAGAGGTGCACTGAATTAGTGAATTTAACATGCAAATGTCCGTACTGAAAAAATATGTTACATGCATTAGCACTGAATATTACGTTTAGTTTGTTTATTCAGTGAGACTTTCATTCTGTGCGCTCACTGGCAGTTCAAAGCTTCAATTTAAATCCAAATGAAATCGGAAGCTATAAATATCTCCGTGGCATGAGATATTTCGCCAGTTTATGATTGACAGGAGGAGTGATTGTTGGAATTCATGTTTTCTCCTTGCATCAGTAACTGACACAATGATGGGAATTTCATCTCATTTTAAGTGAAGCAGTACTATCAGCTCAGTTAACCAGTTTTTTGTTTTTTTTTTAACCCAAAGCTGATGAAAGTCATTGATCTTTGCCTAACAATCACTTAAATTGTTCAGTAAAACCACACTATACATTCTGATTGACAATATAATATTATGCTGTATAAAACAATTTAAATAAATGTCAAAAGCCCTGCTATTATAGTACAATGCCTGCACTTAACCTTCCTTAAACTAGCATTCAAAGAATATTCCTGTACCTTAATATTCACCTCCTCAATATATTACACACGTCATAACAAACAGCAGTGAAGTCGACAAAACCTTGTGCAGTTTCGGATTCAAAACACCCCTCACTATTCTCACTAGAATGTCTCCAAATCGATCAAATTCACAGGATGCCTTTTGGTCACGACTGCACACGATCTGATTAACAGCTACAGAGGATTGAGCACTACAAAAATGTGAAAGCATCTATAATGACACTTCAGACATGAGTCAGCGCCCAACGTTCAGGTAAAAGGACAGACTCAAAGAACTGACTCATTCACGAATGACACACCGCTAACTGACATTTTGGTGATTTCACAAATGAATGATCAGTCCTGTTTTAGAAATGTAGTGAAGCAGAACACTGAAAAACAGTTCAATAAATGTCAGCATGTCTGATCACATACATGTTTCTAGCATAAAATTTAACTGTAATCGATTCCCAGTGACAAACTTTACAGTCAAGAAAACGCATCGATAAAAAAATGAAAGCCGCAAATACTGTGTATTCACATTCTGTTTCATGTGACCCACTTATACACACTTCTTACCTTTCTAAGGATCGTATCAACATACTTCCTGAAGGGGTGGTTATACTTGATGGACTCATTGACCTTCCTCACCTCCTGTATTATACAGAAAAAAAAGTTTAGCTCTAACATTCTGTCATAAAGATAAACACAGGTATTACAGTCACAGTTATTATATACTATTAGGAAAGTCACATTTGTTTCATTACTTGTGGCTGCATTTTTGCTTTTGTTTGCAAAAATGGCCTAATTGATATATATTAGCTGGCCAAAAAAAACAAAAAAAAAAAACAGCCAGTACTAAAGCTCCATTCATTTATTGGATTCATTTATTGTCACACCATTCCATCATTGATTATTTTCCTGTAACAACACACTCCCAAATGTTTTATTCCTTACTTCTTAGACATCAGGAAATCAGTATCGGTATAATTTTCATGTCACGGGGCTTTAGTAAGCATGCACTGCCCACCTCCATGACGTCCTCCAGGTTCTCCTCTGCGTCTGCTTTCTCCGTCATCAGCTTAGCTGCTTTGAAGTAAGTCTTGATGAGCAGGTGTCCTTGTTTAGACGCTTCCCAGTAAGAGCGTGGGATTTCCACCAGGCCGTAGCCCATCAGCAGCACCAACAGGAACAGACCCCACGTGTTGGCCGCTGTGATGCCGATCGTCTGCAGCTCGTACCTGGTCAAAAGATGAGTTCAGGTTCTGTCATAAACCACAGTGAGGCAAGGCCAGTGTGTGCGCTGCGTGACTGCTTAGGTGCTCTTACCAGGACAGACTCCACTGAGGATGTACTGCTACGTAGATGAGCAGGGAGCCGAATATAAACAGGTAAGTGCCGTAGTAGATGGCATTCTCGATGAGAGCAGTCTTTATTTTGCCTGTGATGGAGAAGCCCCCCGAGCGGGCATACGACTGCATAAAGGGCAGAAGAAGCCTGGAAACAAACATGCACACGCACCAGATTAAAACAGCTCATAAACATGCATATAATCAATGCAAATTATAGAACAATGAGTTATATGGGTATTCGCTTAAGGTCCAGATGAATAAACATGCAACGGTTCGTTATCTTAAATAGCAATCAACTAACAAATCAAGTGATAAGCTTAATTATAACCTAATAATCAATAAATCAGTCATATAACAAGTGTGAAAATTGATGCATGTGAAATATAATTTGCAATATTTTTACTGTGACCAATGACAACAGGCGTTGTACTACATGATCTTACACACACAGCTGAAGTGTGGCTACAGAAGAAAAAGCTCTTTAAGTTAACAAGACAATAAAAATGCAGCTTGTCTTGTTAACAGGAAACGGGAACGCACAACCTTCTCAATCCTGAAGATTTTCCTGTGCACGAAAAATCAAAGTTATGGCTTTAAGCACGAACATTAGAGACTCTTTCCAAACATGTTAAATTAACATCTCCTTACAGAAAACTTCACCATATCAACAATTATACATGTTCTTTAATTTATGTGGATTTATGTGGAGCATTTGCCGTTCCCCTGGGAATGATAACTTACTATAGGAACTATAACATATTAGAATGAGTGCATTAATATAAACTTGTGATTTGCAGCAGCAATAGTGTCAAAAGTGTCAGAACTACTGTTCTAGAAAATTGATCAATGCATCCTGACCAATCAAATTTGAGAATACAACCGAATATACAATAAAACATGTTGTTTCTTTAAAAAGAAATGGTCAAAGAATCATGAAAATCGTGATCTGGGGCCAGATTCAGGAAAACCTTCTTAAGAAAGTTGTTAAGATAAATTTCAAGTTCATAATAATGTTCCTGCAATTTTTGAAAAATTCTTAAGTTCTCAAATATTTTCTTAAAAACATCTTAATTTTTTTTCTTACGAATAAAATGACAGTAGTGTAATAGCTACAACAAATTCAATACTGCCAAATATTAAATGTATCAATTTATTATCCTTTTTATTTTTAAGTAGCAGTCACCTCCTGATCATTTATTCAAACGTAAAGGGTTCGTTTAATGACATTAACCAACATAGGAGAATTTACTTGCTGGAAAGTAGAAACAATTCAGCTTATTTGAAATGGAGAAGAAAAGTAACAAAAACTTCAGTAGGCAAGAGCTAAAATATTGTAGCAGTATTCTAACATATAATAAATAATATTACAAGTTTTATAATTGTGTAATGTTTAATACTTGAAACAACCCAATGAATTCATAAAAAAAAAAAAAAATCTACCACAGGTTATTACGACTATCCTAATTTTAAGAAGTTATTTACAATAATTTTTAAGAACACTATTTTCAAGAATTTAAATTTTTCTTAGGTTTTATCTTAGTAACATTCTTAAGAAGAATTTTTGGGAATACAAAATATACGTAACTTCTTATTTCTAAGGTAGAAAATAAGAAGAAAATGGCAGTTAAGAAGAATTTTATTTCGTGAATCTGGCCCCTGAATACAAAGGCAAAAAAATATAATAGATATACTTTTTTTTGTTTGTTTTAACAGATTACAGTAGCATTATAGTAGAAAAATACTGTGCCATGAGTAACAAGTGGAAGAGTTATTGATTTATTGTCAAGTTTATGGTCAAATTCTAATTACAAGGTTGGCTGATCATCCAAAAGTGAAAGCATAGGCAGCAACATAAAAGCAACGAGAAGTTATACTTCAAATGAAGTCTGTATTTTGATACATGTGTCAAACTGGAAATGGTTTACAAATTGAAGAGTCAGTGTTTTCTGTCCTCATTTGAGCCAGTGAGAGTTTTCGTTTTCGTTTTCGTTTCCCATTAAATGTCTCTAAGGATTCTGGGTTGCGGTGTGCAAAACTGTAATCTTACCATTTAAAAGTTTACAGTGTCACTGTCTATAGATCAGTAATCTTTGCCATATGTCGAGTGAAACCCCTTACAGGATTGCGTAAGAACAATCCAATAAGGTTTTTTTTATTCCCCCAGGCTTTAATGGTAGAAAGAGTGGGTAAGACCATGGTCTGTCATATCAGATGACATTTACAACATGGTCTATACATCACTGTGTTTCTTGCGCATAAGGAATCATGGGAATTCGGGACATTGTGAAAAGGCTGCTTGAAGTTAATAACACCAAGAAAGCTGTATTCTAGTACAATTCCATTTTAATGATCTTACAGTGCATCTCATGAGAGCTGACCTTAGTGCTGCGTCTCAATTTGCCTACTATCTGTCCTAGATAGTACCCGAGATTAGAATTAGCGTGTCCCAAATCGTAGTATATTGAAATGGGTATCCCAAAGGTACCTGGATGGGCTACTATTTCTGGTTCATTTTCAAAGTGTGGATCCATGGACACTTTTACAGCAAACATTGCCCACAACTCCTTGCACGAGGGAGGAGGACTTTTGTGATGATTTGCTTTTTGACGCATTTTAAGAGAGGTGTAAATGAAATGTGAAAAAATAATTCAAGGGAATGGTAAATCATTAGTGCTGAAGGAAGGAAGGGACTGTGTCCCTTAGTTCCAATGAAGGCTAATGTTAATGCTGCAAACATTTTAGACAATTGTATGCTTCCAACATTGTGGCAACAGGCCCTTTCTTGTTCCAGCATGACAATGCCCCTGCACGCAAAGCGAGGTCCATAAAGTTATGGTTTGATGAGTTTGGTCTGGAAGAACTCCAGTGGCTTGCACAGAGCTCAGACCTCAACTCTACTGAACACCTCTGGGATAAATGGGAATGTCGACTGTGAGCCAGACTTCCTCGACCAACACCAGTGCCTGACCTCCCTAATGCTCTGTTAACTGAATAGGGAAAAATTCCCACAGACATGCTCCAAATCCTGCAGAAAGCCTTACCAGAAGATCGGAGGCTGTTATTGCCTCAAAGACCATATTTTGTTTTATGTCCTGTCTCCACCCATGTCCTGTCATTGGTTGTCTTTCTCATGTGTCCTTATTGCTCGCACTTGTTTCCATTTGCCCTTTGATTAGTTTGTATATTCAACGCCTTGTGTTTCCGTGTTCAGTGCGAAGTAATGGTCAATTTTTGCTGGAAGACTTTGCCAAGACTTTTGTTCCATATGGTTGTGCTCTGGTTATCCATCCCATACTATTCCCTGGTTTCTGTATTTTGGACTTCCCTGAAATTGCTGTTCATAGATCGCCTGACCTCTGCATGTTTCCTGTTCACGGTTTGATTCACATTTCGGATGTCTGTCTGTCCTTCCAATAAACGCCTCTTACTGCACCTGCATTCATCTTCGCCTCCTTTAGGTGACATTACAGTGGCAAAGATAGCATATTAGACTGAGTGCATTAACCTGGGATTTGTTTGGTGCACTACTGTCAGAGCTGCTCTTCTAGAAAATTAATCAACACCTTCTGACCAATCAGAATCAAGAATTCAACAGCGCTGTGGAATAATACAAACTCATAATCAACAAATGAGCAGAGGACAACAGAGCAAAGGAGCGACAAATCAACAAATGAGCATTTCATAGGACCTAATGTATGTCTGTTGATTAGGAGGTAAATCAGATAGTAGTTACTATGTAGAAAAAGATTTCTAAATAGGCTGTTTAGCAGGTTGCTAAGATTAGTTAGTAGGGAACTGTGTTGCCATCTCACCATGTAAGACACTGTGAGGTCCAGTACACAACCCTCCAGAAGACAGGCATGATCCCATCGGGAATGTAGCTCCACGGCTTGTGACACACTGTTGCAATGCTGTGAAATGAACACAAAACAGTGTGCCTCATGACTTTACATCATTTGTGACCAGCATCATCATCATCATCATCATTATCATGACATCAAAACGTGTAGCGGAGTTTTAAAAATAAAATGAATCAATGTTTCAACTACGTTCATGTATAAAAAAGTGATGCTCAAAGTGCTCAGCTGATTTACACCTGCATATGAAAAGAAACAGTAAAATGGCAGCATAATGAAGAGATTCATTCATGTTGTTTATGTTAATAAAATCAAGAAATACTTTCGACCCAAAGATCACAAAATCTCCTCTGTGATCATGATTATGTTTAAATTTATCCATTAGGGCTGGGGAATATGATGATATATTATCAATAGGGGGTACGCAGTGATGTCACTTTCCCACTGGAACATGCCCCCTCGGCGGGACTGAATGGCAAAACATCCAACAAAATGGCTGGTTTTAATAGGGGAAGCTGTGAAAACGCTAGTATAACTAACGATTATCAGCCTCTTAAATTAAAAGGAGTTGGACTCGACAGTGACCCTTACAACTTGCCCAAGAACCTATGGTCCATGAACTGGCGTGAATTGGCATGTGGCCAGAAATCAGTTTTCCCCACATTTATATATACCTGAAGCCTGAAGGCATACAAAAGCTTTGATGCTTGGTCCTACTTCAAGGTGTGATTTGTTGGAGAAATTAAAGTGACAAGCACACCAATAAACATTCTGTTGTATGTACACATATTTTTATTTTTTTTCTATAATTTTATCTGGTAAACTGTAAGCTAGCTAGTCCTAGATTGTTTGTAGCCAACACTGTGAAGGTAAAACACAGTAAGAGAATGAATGACCCCCATTATTCATCAATGGAAACAGACAACGTATAAAAAGAATTATGTAGCAAATTATTCATCATTGTACAACAGAATACCACGTCACAAGAGCTTACACTTACACTGCTAGACTTAATAAAAAAAAAGGAGTGAATAATACTTTTTTTTGTTTTTTTAAAAAACAAACAAACAATATTTTCAATATTCTGAATACCACAGTCCTTGTGTAAATGCTTCTACAAATAATCCATGAATAAATCTGTTCATATCCAGCTTCATAAACGAGGCCCATTGAGAGTATCATTGGTATTTTCATAACAATTACAAACCTATCGGAATCAGCAGAGTCCAAGTTTCCAGCAGAAGTTCAGCAGAACTTCACAGTGAATTTTTTAAACTGTAAAATGTTACAATTTTGTACTAATTTTTAAAATAAAAATTCTTTCCTTTTCAGTGTTAAAACAATCTTTGTAGATGTTAAATAAAAGTGTCATTAAATTTCATTCATCGCAATTTTAAACATTTTATGTATTACAAACGTGAATGTGTATAGTACAAAATAAATATAGTGTTATTATTATCATCATCATCATCATTATTATTATACATAATAGGCTGATGAGTCATTCAGCCTCACCTAATAGTGGGTGCAACAGTTGCATTTCCTGTTGTCTGGTTGGAGATCTGAGGTCCCAGAGTGGGGGCCTGATGGCTGCTTACACACTGCCTGTATACTGTCTGAAATATCGAATAAAAAAACCACAGTGAGTTTTAGTTGTGTATGATTGTAGTACGGTGAAGAACTGAAAACAATGTAGGGAACAGAAAATATTAATCAATAAAAGATGTCTGCTGTCTGTTCTCTCTCTCTCTCTTTTTCTGGAGCCATGAGGCTAATATATGTAACAGGTCAGGAAACATAATTACCTCCAGATTAGCATCATGCAAAGTGCGTTCCTAAAGTACAAGTGCGAGCCTACTCAATTAAAAAAAACACACAAGTAGATCAAATTCCTCTTGATTTTCCACCTCCAGGACTACAGATAATGACAATACTGCTAATATTGATAATAATACATCTAATTTATTAGAGGATAGGAGCTAGGAGTGCTAAAAGCCTTGTTACGGTTACAGTGTGAGGAGCGTGAGCCGTTTCAGCACAAAAAGTGCTCTGGCAGTTGTGAAAGCAGCCTGACATGTCTTAGCTAATTAAAGTAGCTCTTGAACAAACCGTGCTGACGTCCAGAGGGAGGATGAAAACGATGAGGAAGCACAGGTACCAGGCGAGCAGTGTGCTGAACAGGACCATACGCTGCTGCCTCTTAAAGTCTCCATACCGATGTAGGAGGAAAAGAGCCAGAAAAAAGACGACCACAATCTCGATGGCCAGCGCCGCCCCACTCATTCTGCTCCTCTACCCCGTGCAGCAAAGACACCTGGGAAAACAGGCTGGTGGAAAGAACAGACAATAGGGCTGGGCGATATATCAATATCATATTAATATTGTGATAAATGATTATGCAATACACTTTTCTGAGATATCCTTGATATGGTGATGTACTTTTTTTTTTTTTTTTTTTTTAAACGTTTTTAATATTTCCAAATTAAATGGTACTGACAGCAGGCTGTTGATTTGATGCAAGTTTTTTTTTACTTAATCTTGTTTGTCTTTGTAGGCATTAAAGAAACGTATTGTCAAACTCAGTTTAGCAGGGTTTTTTTTTATTTTATTTTACTACTGTTCTGCAGACAGTTTTTTTTTTTGCTAAATTATATATTGTGATATGCATCGCGTATCGTAGAAATGTTCTCAAGTATCATGATATGATATTTTTGTCATATCACCCAGCCCTGAAAGACATCAAATATAAAAATTTGGAAGATGCTTTAAGAATAAAACATAATCATGTTTACTGCGTGACTTCCATGAACTCGTTACAACTTTCCACTGAGTGTCCGACAAAAGCCAGCGAGGTGCCTGTGTGCTCTGAAAGACTCTTTTGTTTTTCTTCAGCAGAGCAAGACAGAAGGAGAGCAGTCACCGTGTCCTAGATCTGAAGCAGTACGACCGCGAGGGCAGACCGCTTTTAAATGAGAAAGGTGCCACTACAATCTGTATTTTAAATATGTAAATCTGTCATTTTCATACCTTTATTTCAATTTGTATGTGAAGTTTTTAGTTGGATTACAGTATAGCAAACTGAAATTAATAATCATCCGATGTAGAAAATTCTGTTTTCATATTCAGGGTCGTTTCTTAATCATTTTTCAATACGCTACATGATTGGCTGACATGGTGCGGAATGAATGCGCGTTATTTGGCTTTTCCTCAGATGCTGTGTTTGGAAAATGTTGATCTGAATTTGGAGAATCGAATCTGAAATGGACTGTACCACCAAAATCTGATTCACCCCTGATTATAATAGAATTACATTTGAAACCATTCACAACGTGGAATACACTTTCCACAAAAATCAATCAATTTCAAGCCATGTACATCATTTCACTAGGATCTAATTCAGTTCAAAGTTACTTAATTCAAATAAAGGCATAAAAATTCAATCCATACGTTCCATTTCCAATCAAATGTGCAGTTAAGTTTAGGATTTAAAAAGTTAAAAAAAAAAAATCTTCCAGTGCATAATGGGTTTAAATATGATATTAAAAAGTGCACCTATTATGGTTTTTCAAATATTACTTTTCATGTAGTGTGTTTTAGAGCTGTTTGTGAATGTAAAAACATCTCCAAAGCTTCAAAAAATCTAAGTGCATGACAAACAGAATTATTGACTCCCAAAAGAAAGAACCGATTCTGAACAGCTAAAACGAGTCGTTAGTAATTCCAGACTTTACTTCCTGTACTAACCTATGTAGGTTTGTAACAAAAAGCCCCGCCTCTGGTCTTCATTAGCTGCACGCTGACAGCGGCAAACCAAACACAACAGACTGGGACATCTGACCAATCAGAGCAGAGTATGCGCTCTAAAACGAGGAATTTAGAATGAATCCTTTAGAACGGATTATTTAAAGAACCGTTTTTGAGACTGAGGGAAAGAAAGGTAATGCTGCCGTTTAAATTATGAGCATTATTATTAAAGTATTTTTTTTAGCCTTGGATGCACGTAAATCTATTGTATGAGACCTTTAAAACAAAATTAGACATCTTTCAAAACAATAATAGGTGCACTTTAAGTAGTTGAAAGTGTTTCATGTTAATGTTATTTAACTGTTTAAAAAAACAGGTCAGGTATATATATATATATATATATATATATATATATATATATATATATATATATATATATATATACATACATACATAGAGAGAGACTGAATGTTAGCTATAAAAGAATAAACTTGCAATAAAACAAAAAGAGACTATCATTATCACACAGTACTGCCATCACGATATATAACATTTAAATGTACAACTGTTACTGCCACCTCTCATAGCTCAGTCCCCAACTGCATCCTCCTCCCTACACAAGACCACTGCGTATGGTCTAAAACCCACACCAGGAAGTGCACTCTAAAATCAATCCCATTCCCTTTAAACGCGTCCATTATTATCGCGTTTTGCTAGCTGTACATTAGGAAGTGAGATTCGGATTGCTCCTACCTCAGCTGTGATGAGATAAACGCTGTTTAAAACACTGATCTTGCTAAATAACTAATGAAATCGACGAACTCTTCTTCCAAAATAAAGCTATTTGAATTAAAGTCATCATGGTGTTTTCGACAAAAACTCAAACGTCATCCAGGCAGCGACCCGTGTGCCGAGCAGCTGTCTGCTATAGCAACGTCACTACGTCAATACGTAAGGGCAGGGCATCAGGGTAACGCAGGCCCCGCCCACGTACTGCGAGCGGTACTCCATACACTCACCTTATGTACTGTCCATGGTAATGAGTGAGCCGTATGAAAATGCACACGCATGCGCACTGTGTAGTAAAACCGATTTGATTATTTGCATTAAATTGTTGGTAAATGAAAGTGCAGCTAGGAGCTTGTATAAACGACTCACACGTTTGCTACATTTGGGAATGGCAAATCATTTACATTTACATTTATTCATTTAGCAGACGCTTTTATCCAAAGCGACTTACAAATGAGAAAATACAAGCAAAGCGATATATCAAGCAGAGAACAATACAAGTAGTGCTAACATACAAGATCCATTCATTGAGTTCCAGAAGAAGCAAAGTGTGCAGAGTAGAGGTGCAAGTGCAATTGTTTTATTTTTTATTTTTTTATTATATATTTTTTATGAGTTGGTTAGGTGTTCACGGAAGAGGTGGGTCTTTAGCTGTTTTTTGAAGATGGTGAGAGATTCTGCAGTCCAGATTGAGGTTGGAAGTTCATTCCACCACTGAGGAACAGTTAGTTTGATTGTTTTTGAAAGGGACCTTGAGCCACGCTGAGTAGGTGGCATTTACTTTAAATAATTTTGAAATATATACCATGGCCATCAACACATAAAATTTGCATTTTATATATTTTTACTCTTATTTTTATTTTATTTGTTTACATATGACATATTTGTGGAGAGATGGAACTACCTGTAAAATAGGTCTAGTTTTATAAATAGTCCAGAGCCCTGATTCTTCCAACTTCATGCATGAACAGGCACAATTTTGCTCATCCTGTATATAAACAGTATATAAATTATTAAAAAATATCTGGGATGTGTATAAAATCTCTAAAACTCAATTAAAACAATGAAAATAAATGTGATTATGCTATCTAATACATACAGATGCAAAATAAAATGAATCTTTTCTAAATGTGCATTGTTGGTCTCTGTGTTAATGTATGCCTGATTGTGATTAACTTCAAAGCAAATAAAAACTTTTTTTTTATGTAAAATGAATAATAAATCAGAATTAAAACAAAAGTTGCTACATGCTGTTGGAATTAAATTTTAAAAACGTTAGAAATAAGTATTAAACAGATTCACTAATTTATATAATCTCTGAAATAAATAAAAATGTTTTTTTTTTAATTCTTAGGAAATCAAAAGGGAAAGAAACATAGACTTTGCAATTCCTAAATCATAATGTGTTGTTGGTCCTTGTGTTTAACCATATTTTAAAACAAATAAATATTTTGTAATAATACAAATGAAAAAAACATTTAAGAAATCAGTCAAGAGAAGTCAAAAGTAGCCTACATGAACTTTAATAAAAATAAAAGATTTTTTAATTAAGAAATTAATATTAAACAAATAGCTATGATATAATCTGTAATCTATAATCCTATAATGTTCAAAACGAATACAATGAAAACGAAATATTTTTTTTTACTATTAAGAAGTCAAAATAAAATAAAAAAAGAGCCTACATACACTTTGAATAAAATAAACCAATAAGAAAGACGTTGAAATTTTATACAGCAGTGCTTCCTCCTCACCGCTAGGTGCCCACACTCACATCAGCCTTATATTACTTTGTCCGCCTTAGAATGTTGGCGCGTCGCTTCCGCTAGACCAGCTTTAAGCCAATGGCGTTGCCCCGAGCCAGGCGGTCCCTCCACAGGTTTAAATGCTCGCGCGAACTCACTTATTGTGAGTTTAGAGTTTCGAGAAGCTCAGAATCGGGGAAATCACTAATAAGTCAATAATAAACGTGCGGCTGCAGAAGAAGACGACGAGATGTCAGCTGAGAGGTAATTACCGGCCTTCTGTTTGTGGCTTAAAAATGATTTGCATTTTAATATAGAAAGTTAGGCAGATGAGTTGAAACTTTAGGTTGAACTTACTTTTAGAGTCTCGGGCTGTGATGTATTTCAGCGCATCGGTATTTTGACTTCATTAAAATTGCTTTGATTGAAAGTATTAAATTATGACAAATCTAAAAACGGAGGAAAAAAAATCCTACAAATATGAAACATTAGCTCAGGGTTCTCCCTCCAAGCTTCTCCCGCGCCTCGGCCTTCCATATACAGCCATGTTACAGCCGCTGAAGAACAGATAGAAGTTTTATACACAGTGCACATATAGGTTAAAATAAAGTAATAAGTGTTTATGCATCTAATTTCGCTGATTGTGCGTTTAATGTCATTTAATATGAGCTTGTTTGTGGTGGTGTTGAGATTGCGCGCGATCAGAGGGGCAGTTATGGCGGGCATCAGCAACATCTGCACGCGCGCGGTGTAACATTAAAAACAACACGCCTATACATTTTAAGCAAAAATGCAGTATTGTGGGTTTTTTGTTGTTGTTGCAAAAATAATATATTTCACTTTATAACATAGCTGTCCAATTTGGTTTCATTTTGAACCTAAAGCCTTGTAGGATACGTGAGCAGAATCTTCAGGTTAATGTACCCTAGTAGTTTAGTTAGAACTGTCCTAAATGGCTCCCTGTTCCATACACTCTAAAGCATTGTGCACCATGTTTTAGTGAGTTGGTTCTTTTTGAGATTATGTCCAAAAGCAAATACAAGAAAAGTACCTGAGAGCTCCGAGCAGTGGTTCTAATAGTGGAGTCCAGGGACTCTGAGAGTTTGTTTTAAACTATGTTTGTTTTATATTGAGATCTTTAGTTATTAGTGTTTGACTGCTCACTTGAATTGAAATTAAATTGAGTTTAATCCAAATCATAATGATTTACAAAAAAGTCCCCTCTAAATGTTATGGACCCTAATATGTTTAGGTTTAGTGGGTGGAAAGTTCTGGATTCAAAAGTTTTTATGGCTGTTTATATAAAGCCAGGATGTCCACAAATGTACACATTTTAGCATAATATGAGCCTAATATGAATAGTTGCATTATGTTTGGAGAGACTCCCTGAAATTTATTTTGTCATTTAAAAAAAAAATGTCCCTGGCTGCAAAAAGTTGAAGAACTCCAGATCTAGAGTGTATAAGAAACAAAAGATCACTTTACAGTTTTTAGCAGTGGTTCTCTGAGTGGATTTGGTGACCCCCAGAGGTCCATGATTTTATTTAATTTTGTTACAGTGTTGGATATCACTATCCATAACTATCTACCAACACATCAAAGTTATAGTTTTTGGTTATTCCTATAGTTATTGGCCTGTTTTGAATGGATTGGGGTTAATCCAAACCTCAATAACTCAGACATGTCACCTATAAATAATGTCAAGTTAAATCTAATGTGTTCTGTCAGTGGAAAGTTCAGCAGTAAAAATCTCTACGGCTTTAATAAATAGACAAAAAGATCCCTCTACACATAACTCTGAAGGGATATTTATAGGGAGTTATGTATAGGGTGGGATCTAAAATGTCTCTCTACTCTTTTTAAGGCACTGTATGTGGCTGGAAATAACTTTCACAGCCCTTGGGTATAATAGTTTGGATGTAATTGTTTAATAATGCACTTGACTGTAATGTACACCCTATGATTTATAAATCGATTAGACTCACAAATGAGTGCACTTTATAATGAATAGCATGAGGTTTTGGATATAATATAAGGAGAGGTTTATATTCCTCCTCATTTAATCGGGTGTAACGTAATAAAATGACTACTGAATGTTCCCGTGTCGCAGGCCTCTCCAGGAGCTGCCGTGTCTGAGTGAGAACCTCGATGGCTCTCTGCTGTGCATGTCACAGTCCAAAGCAAAGAAAAGGCCGTGTGCATATGGAGACGGTCTGCACACTGAAAACACTCCTCACGAGCTTATCCAGAACTGGTCTCCTCCCCATAAACAGCCACGGCCCTGTGCCAAGGGCAAAGAGAACTGCTTTGTCCTCGCCAGACGCCCCAGGAGGAGCAGAGACACAGCGGGTCGGTTTGAATTCCAGCACATATCGTTGTGAAACTTTTCATATTTCCGATGGCTGGTTTTAAAGGAAAACTCCACCCTGAAACACTTTCGATGTCTTTATGGAAATATTTGTGATTTGTTGGTTGATCTCTGCAGGTAGTTGAATGTCATTGTGGGCAATTTTGGAAAACTGTTAGGTAAAGTGAAAGCAGGCCACGTTGATGTTTGTGTTTATCTGCAGGGGTTCTGTGTTGGGACACTCTCCCTGACGAGCTGCTGTTGGGGATTTTCTCTTGTCTCTCACTGCAAGACCTACTCAGGACATCCCGCGTCTGCAAGCGCTGGCATCGACTGGCGTGAGTGCCATCCCGACAGTTTTCAGATATGGATGTATCGGGTATAATTTGAAATTACCATGGTGAATGTGTGTTTGTGTGTAGGTTTGATGAGTCACTGTGGAACAGCGCTGACTTGGTGGGAAAAGCACAACTGAACAGCGAGCTGGGTCAGGTGCTCACAGCGGGGGTGTCGAGGCTGCGCTGTCCACACTCATGCATCGGTGAACCCTGCTTTAAGAACACACAGTGAGGGTTTTTTTGTGTGTGTTATACACTGGAGTTTAGTTGTGGTTTAATGACCCTAACCACTGAGTGTGTTGCAGACTCCTGCGTGTCCAGCATTTGGACCTGTCCAGCTGTACTGTGCAGACATCTGTGCTGGAGGACATCCTGTCGCGCTGCAGACGGCTGCAGAACCTCAGCATGGAGGGACTCGTGCTTTCTGACTCCATCTTCCGGTATGTGAACTTAAAGTGATGGAACAGATGCTTGCGGTGTAAGTCTTGCTTAAAATGATGTGATGTTTCATTCTGTTTGTGCAGATCTTTGAGTGAGAACACAGAGCTGGTGCGGCTGAACCTGTGCGGCTGTTCTGGTTTTTCTGCGGACTCTCTGACTGAGATGCTTCAATCCTGCACAAAGTAAGACAAGCACCTAAGGGGTTGCGACCGTAATCGAGCTGTCACACTCTGTTTTTATTTATTTATTTTCTTTCTTTCTTTCATTATTTCAGCTGAATCGCTGATACGATAAAAGTGGCTTGACGTGCACACTGTCACCATAACAACGGTCTAATCAGTTCTGGCTGGTTAGAGGTAGAAATGGCAGCATTGAGAGAATGGAGTGTGGCTCTGACAGTTCCTCAGCCTCAACTACATCGCTCCGGTTCAGAATTGGTCCTAACTAAAGATGTGTGCAGGACCATTAAAAAAAGAAAAATAAATGCTTTTATCCTATTTAATTCTGTTTTCCAAAATATAAATAAAATAGTTTAATTTAAACCACCTTGACCCTGACCAGGCAGTTACTATGAATCAGTGAACACTGGAAATGCATCAAGTTTTAATGAATACCAGGCAGGAAGGCCAGTTCACTGAAGGGGAAAGGACATGGCATGTGAAAGACGCATTTGCTTCTGGCAGTGTGCAATTTCACTGTGAGCTGAACTTCTGAATTCACAAACTTGGTCTCGTAAGCCAATAGAAAAGACTGGAGGAGCTTCTGAATATTAAGTAGTGTTCACACTGGACCTTTGCCTCTCAGTTGTCTTAGTATTGGTTTTGTGCACATCTGGGAGAAAAAATTGAATTAAAAATAAAATAATTAGGCCTCTCATCTACTGACATGCGCTAAGGTTGTTGTTTTGGGGGTTTTCTTTTGAGCTTTTTTTATTATTTATTTATTTATTTTTTTTATAGATTTTTCTTCTTACATCTGTCACCTGTGGTACCAGGTACCATCTGAGACTAAGATCTCTGAAGTTGTAATTATTTAGTGTTAAAACTGGAGAAGAGCATGACGCAGAAGGCTGTACACATTACTATTGCCAGCTTCTGTATGTTCCAGGCTTGAGGAGCTGAACGTGTCGTGGTGTGACTTCAGCAGTGAACATGTTAAGGCTGTCGTCAACAACATCCCGTCCACCATCACTCAGTTAAATATCAGCGGTTACAGACAAAGTTTTACCATGGATGGTAAGGAACATGGGCTACGTAGAGAAAAAACTAATAATTTATTTACAACTTAATCTCAGTATTGTAATTCCTATAATCATGTTAGTGTAAAGGGGGCATGGTGTCTTGGTAGTTAGCACATTTGCCTTGCACCACCGGGGTTAAGGGTTCGATTCCCACCTCCGCCTTGCGTAGGTGGAGCTTGCATGTTCTCCATGTTCTGTCTAGGGTGTCCCGAGTTCCCGGATAGGCTCCCCTTGACCCTATGTAGGATATGCGGTACAGAAAATGGATGTTTGTAAAATGGAATTTTTGGACACAGCGTTCATTATAACCTTATAGGACATTTAACTTGCTGTGTGCCTTTTAACTAGAACTTGTTGCTGATCTGAGTACACTAAATTGACACATGCATTCATTACAAATTCTTAAATAATGCCCATGTTTTGACAAATCTGTCGGTTTTCTCACACAAACCGGTCTAGCTATTACAATCCAGTTTAAACTTGCATTTGAAGAACTAAATGAACCCAAATGGAATAGTTGTAATGTAAATTATGATATTAACAAATCTGTAGTAAGTCACATCATTTTGTATATGTTAAGTGGTGCCATTTGTTCTGTAGCTGTTTGCAGCATTTGTTTGTGTGCCACTGCAATAGTGTTTGAGTAATAGACTTTTGATATAAAGAATAAAACACTGGAGTGTGCTGTTCTAGGAAAATAATAAGTGAGCTACTGTTAACATCCCAAAGTTAATCATTTTCCGACAACAGCGTGTCCTGAAGTGTTTATTTACAATTGTAAATGTCATCTAGTAAAAATCATACTTCCCTTTTATAGTTACATTTAAGGTTGTGGAAAGCCTGCGAAACAAGTTTAGTTCCTGTTATGACTTGTTATAAAAGCTATAAACCGTTGTTCGCTTACCAGGCTTTTTTTTTTTTGTTTAGTTTTTTTCCCCTCACTGTCTTAAAGGTGTAAGCTATTATTATAGGAACAATAGTGTATTAGAAAAAGTGCTGTGATCTGCAGCTGAACTACTGTCAGGTCTGCTGTTTATAGAAAATGAATCAACACCTTCTGATCAGTCAGAATCCCGGTTAACACTACTCTTAATTACTGATAATATCACAGTGTTGTCTTCTTTAACCCACAACTCTTACAGCTACTGTAAAAGTTATCATTTCTTTAATAACATCTGCTTCTTTTTCTCTGTTATTTAGATGTAAAGGTTTTGGTGGAAAGATGTCCGAATCTCACGCATTTAGATTTGAGGTAAGGGGTGAATTGGGTGAAGGGGTTTACAGTGCAGCGGGAGAACTCTTTACACAGGCATGTATTAATCCAAATGCTTTTTTTTCACAGTGACAGTGTCCTTGTGACTACAGACAGTTTCCCCTTCCTGCAGAAGCTCTCCTCACTGAGACATTTAGCACTGAGCCGCTGTTACCAGATTCACCCAGCTGCTCTCGTGTAAGACGCACACACACACACACACACACACACACACACTGAGGTATATGTATAAGTGGGGTTGTATTATTAAAGTGAGTTTAGTTTGGACAAATTTTCAGCTCAATATTTTATTATTAATTAACTTTTTGTTGCATATATACGATATGGCCAAAAGTTTGTGGACACCTGGCCATCTCTCTCTCTCACAAACATGCACATGGTTTCTCAAACGATTGCCACCCAGTTGGAAGCACACAATTTTATAGAATGCCTTTGTATGCTGTAGTATTACAATTTCTCTTTGGTGGAACTAAGGGCTGCAATCATGTTCCAGCATGTCAGGGTTTCTGTGCAAAAAGCAAGCTGCATGAAGACACGCTCTGCCAAAGTTGGCATGGAAGAACTCTAGTGTTCTGCACAGAGCCCTGACCTCAAACCCACTGAACATCTTTGGGATGAACTGGAAGGCTGACTGCACCCTGGTCCTCCTCACCCAACATCAGTGCCTGACCTCACTTATGCTCTTGTGGCTGAATGGGGAAAATCCCCACAGCCACACTCCAAAATCTACTGCAAAGCCATTTTGGTGGAAAATCTGTAGGAATTTTAGTTAATGAAAACTGCAAATTCTGGCTGAAACGATCATCTTTGCATCTAAGAACAATAAGCACATTTATTACGTTACTTGGTAAAAGTAAATTAATTTCATTGACTGGTCATCGGGTACACGATTTCTCGGCAGATATTATGTTCGCCTAACAAGATGTAGACTACAAAAAAGCAGTTTTTCTTGAGGGATAAAACTGACTGTAGTCAACTTACTGATGGTACCAAACAAATTCAATGGCATGTCAGGAAAGACAGGTTTGGAGTCTATCCAGCGGTGCAGGCAGCCATGTTGGAGGTTTCTCATCTCTCCTCTTGCAGCACTGCCCAAGTGTACTGCATGTAGCACATCTAAATTCCTTTTGTAAAATTTTGACGGACGTTTTACCTTCGTCCAACTGACCTTTGACATTTGTCATTTTAATTTATTGAGGAATATGATTAATTATATAACTTTCAGCAGAAGTGTGGATTTTTATTTAGTTAATAATTACTGACTGTACAAACGCGTTATTTATTTATTTTAAAAGCTCTTTGCCATATTAAATGGTGTCTTCTGATTTTTTTTTTTTTTTTTTTTGGTTTCTAGAGAGTTTGAGAAGTTCGTGACTCTGCAGACCCTGGAGGTGTTTGGTCTAATACAGGACAGCTCCCTGCCCATCCTGAGTAAAGGGTTGCCACGGACACAGATCAACACCCAGCCGTTCTCAGGTGTGGCCCGTCCCACTGCGGCAACGCGAAAAGACCGCACGCTGTGGGGAATGCACTGTCGACTGGTGTATAAACCCTAACCGGTGCTGCAGCACAGTTTAGCTAGGAGCCAAACAAAAGGTGCCTTTTTTTTTTTTAGGATGTTTTTAAATAATGAATAGGTTTAAGTGATAATGTGGAAACCTTGTGAAGTCACTGTTGTCATGGTGATATCAACTAGCATGCTGTATAAATCGCTTCTCGCTTGTAGGAAACAGGATCTTTCCTTGATTTCATACGTACTGATCGTGTATGGACTGTAGATGTGCATCAACACTTTTGCACTTTCAACTGGTTTACAACTTGTTTCTGTGAGCAAAGAATGTGAATTGATCTCACATGCTTTTTGTTACCACTAGCGATAACTACAGCTTTTTGCAAGGTAAAGGACCTCCACTGCAATGTTGGTTTTTATTCCTTTTCAAGTTTTTAGGAAAAAGATGTGAAAAACAACGATTTTAGACCTTTACAAAGCATCAACCTAACTGTGAATGACTTCTAGTGCTTTAACGTGTTATTATAATGGTGTTTTGTTCAGTTCAGTAGTTTTAAACTAGATGTGTTATCATGTATTGTTTGTTCCAGATCCTCATTTTAATAAATTAGTGAATCATAGGGATGCACCCATACAATACAGAAATCAGAATTTTGAGTAAAGACTAAAAGGTACAGCTGGGTTTCTGAGTGGCACAGTGGTTGTACCCCATCATTAGGAGATTGAGGGTTCAAACCTTGACATTGTTGCATCTGTGCTTAGGAACCTGAGAGGGCATCACTGGTCCTATGATTCATTTGGGATATGAGTATTTTTATTTTTATTTTTTTCCCCCTTAAAAAAAATCTGTTGACATTATTTTTTCAGCTAATAATGTTGAACTCTTAATTCTGATTGGTTAGGATGGGTTTTTTTTCTTTTCTTTTTTTGTTTGTTTATTAAATAAGAGCAGATCTTAGAATAGTGCTGGCTGTAACTCAAATGTATGATTGAGACTCCACTTAAATGGGTTAAAAACGAGGGTTGTTTGATCTATTGAAGTTTTCTCTGAGATGTTTAAAAACTTTTTATAGGCGTCTCAGTGTGTCCGTGTTTATAACTGAGGGTAAAGTTGTACCTTGCATTTTCTGCTATAAAAAAAGTCTTGGGAATACGAGTTTCCAGTTCATCGGTAACATGACAAGTTGCATTTTGTGTTATTTAATGAGAGAGAGGCTGGTGAGAGTGACTGCTTAAAGCTGCTATATCAAACCTGTTTTGCTTTCTTAACTTAAAATGTAATGATAACTGGACAAAGTATAACCTGTCATTCTCTGAAATAAAAAATGTAATCATTGGCACATTGCCATGAATAAAACATTGTGCTGTTATTAGAAAATAAATCAACTGGAACACTGTCACAATTATTTTCCAGGGTTTTATTCATTACTTACAAGATGACCATTCTGATCATAACCAAGTTATGAGTGTCATTTAAGAGGAGTGTATCCAGCATGTATTAAATATACATCATTAGATAAGATTGGAAAACATGTCCAGTGTTTCAGTACTGATCTTCTGTATGATTGGTGCATCCCTCCTACATGCTTACTTGCTTTGTACACTGTGCAGAGTTTTTGTTTGAGACCTTACAGCATTAAAATAAGTCTGCTGCAATAAGTAGTGTTCAGTTCACGTGGTAAAGCAACTAGCTTATAAAAGAAAGTTACCAGCTCCTGGGCAATTGTCTGTCCTGACAATCACAAGTCTGCTCCCTGATCCTCAGCTCATGTCTTGACTTGGCTAATCTGAAGTACTATAGATCAGGATTTTTTTTATTTAAAAACCCTTATCCCCTAAAAGTTGCTATTTCGGGAAACCTGCTGCAATATATTTAACTCACTTTGTGTGACATTTCACTGAAATATTTTCTATTCATAACTTCTAAATAATTAGAAGAGTCAAGTCTGCAAAACAGATCTGCCAAATGTTTCCTGGTTGATTTTAATTTGTTCTTAAATGTGTAGCAGGCATGTTTGTGACCAAAAAGTCTTGAAATCGGTCGGTATTTTCCACTGATTATGAACATGAGGAAACTTGAATCAGTTCTCTATCGAGAAGTTGGATAGACATTGTATTTTTTATGAATATTTACTTGTTTGTTTGGATGTTCACTGATTTTAAATAAAATATTTTGCGCTATAATTTTGTTCTCTTTTCTATAGTAAAAATATGAGGAACAGTACTTGGTGTCATTGTCAGTCCTTGAGGTTACCGAGTTGACAGTTTTAAAAACTGGCACACCTGTGGTCATGAAACCATGAGTTTGAATAGCATTAACACCACAGGCAGCTGTTAGCATGTGCACAGTTCCCCTGAAAGTATTGGAACAGCAAGGTCAATTCTATTCTTTTCACTATACATTGAAGACATTTGGGTATGATCAGAATATCCGCTTCAATTTCCTGATACTTATCTACATGTGTTAAGCAATGTAAAACATGGCACCCTTAGTGGTAGACCACCCGATGTTTAGGTGAGCAAAAGTAGTGGAATAGAGTCTTAAACAAATAACACTTTATTTGGTTGCATAGCCTTTGTTTGCAATAACTGCAAGAAGCTGATGATCTGATGACATGACCAAACTGTTACCTTTTTCTTTTGTGATGCTTTTCTAGGCTTCTAGAAATCAAATCTTTTATTGTGTTGAGTCATTGTCTTTCTGCATAATGAAGTTCCTCCCAAGCTTCTGAATTCATTCTGCTGCTACCATCATGATTTACATC
Source organism: Ictalurus punctatus (assembly GCF_001660625.3). Taxonomy (NCBI): domain Eukaryota; kingdom Metazoa; phylum Chordata; class Actinopteri; order Siluriformes; family Ictaluridae; genus Ictalurus; species Ictalurus punctatus. Next base: position 18,179,487 of record NC_030433.2, read on the forward strand.
ATCAGTAAAGATTAGTGAGCCCATTCCAGAAGCAGCCATGACACAACCTCCACCATGCTTGACTGATAAGCATCTGTTTTGGATCATGAGCAGATCCTTTCTTTCTCTACACTTTGGTAGAGGTTAATCTTCATTCCAGAACTTTTGTGGCTCATCTCTGTATTTCTAACTGGCTTTCTGATTCTTACTGCTGAATAGTGGTTTGCATCTGGTAGTATGGCCTTTATATTTCTACACTTGAAGTCTTTGAATGGTGGATTGTGATACTTCCACCCCTGCCATGTGAAGTTTGCTGGTGATATCACTGGCTCTTGCATTTGGGATTTTCTTCACAGTTCTCTCAATGTTTATCAACTGATGCTGTTTAAATGAAGTGAATGAGCTGTGTATTAGGGTTGGTGAAGCGTGTGAAGGAGAACAGCAGTGTGCTGTATGTTTACAGACTGAAAAGTTGCTACTCTTGATTATGATTGGTGAGGAATTATTTAATAAAGTTTGAATTAAAACCGACTGTGTAGCGCTAGCATTATTATTAATTTACTCCGGCTGACGCCACTGTGTTTACACGAGCAGGTCGCAGGTGCAGGTCGTTTTGCGGGATCAATAAAGGATGGCGGTTTGTGAGATCGGGAAGTTGAGAGAAGCAGATGATGTACAGAGTTACTCGTCATCATAACTGCTTCTTTGCAGTATTTACAAACTTGTTCGGTTGACTGAGGACATGAAAAGCAGTGTGAAGGTAACCATTGCGCAGTGTAGATGCATTTTGGAGTTTGTTTTTATTCAGATTGTATTATACACAACTCTGAACAGGACACTCGCATCGGTGCTCCTAAATATTTTTTCACAGTCGCACAAAGTACTTTTCAGTCGCAAATGCGAGTGAAATGGTCGCCCTGTATGAGGAAATGAAAGCTGAGATGCTGAATCTCAATCAGTCTTCAATATGTAGTGAAAACAATAGAATTAGCCTCACTGTTCCACTTTCGGAAGGGAGTGGAGACCTGCCAAGATTGGTTATGATTAATTTGGGTAAACATAATTTTAAAGTGTGTAAACAATACTTGCTTTTAGAATTTGGCCTTCAAGCCTTCCAAAATTAGAACATGAAACAAGTTTATTTTATAAACTTTTATATCTTTTTTATAAAGAAACCAGCAACACACACCACTGTTGTCTTTTCTCTAAACAAAACTTACTATGGCACACTCCTTTCCAACAAGAACAGTTTAGTGCAGCAATACAACGTGTAATGCTCTGATCTGCCAATACCATGGGCTTCTTAACTCATAATACTATATTTCATACCACATGGCCACTAAGTGGTGTAAATGAACTGATTCAGGGCTGAATGTCTTATTTCAGTACATCCGAGCAACAGTTCTATTTGAGTCACTCACCTGAAGGGCTTCATCAATTCTACCGAACGACTTCACAAATTTCGAACAAGTCCTCTTTGAGGAGCGGAAAAGCAAACAATTCCATGCGCCTACATTTAATACTACTAGATGATTGAATACTAGGGGTGGGTGATATGATGGTACAGAAGTATTGCAATAAATGATTCCATTATGCACTTTTCTGACAATATCACATCATCAGTACTTCAGTAACACTGACCAACTGAAAATGTAAACTAGAGCTGTGCATCAGAACTGGGATCTGACAGGACCCAAAAAACTTTGTGGACACACCAGTGATAAGTGATTTGAAACTTGTAAAACAAAACAAAAAACTCCTAAGCTTGTTAACACAGGAGTGTATCTGGCCCAGTGGAGAGCTAACATTTGCATGTGTTTACTGAATTAATTTATTCATATTTACCAAATACTTGTCATGATCACTTTAGTTTACATTAATAATCGGTTTCTATTTTGGTAAAGTCTTTAGAAAATATTGTGAGCAGATGAAAAATGGGTTGACTGGGTATAAATTTTTTTTTTTTGCATTAAGTAGTTATTACGGAACAAACATGATTCATCATGTGGCTATACTGTTTTGTTGGCATTACATTTTGGAATATGCATCATGTACCAAAACATCAACTAGCGAACGCATCACCATAATCACACACACCCCTGGATGTTCAATGCTGCATGTCTCCTGCTTATATTCACATTTGCATGGCAGCAATCCAAAAGTGCAAACAAAATTGATCTACTTGCAGATTTATATAGATTTCTTCTTAACAGTGGAGAATAATGGCAACAAAACGCATGACATTTTGTCTGGGCTAGAATCCAAGACAATTCTTCCTGATCAAATGCATCAATTTCCATCTGGGGCAAATAGCAGGGATTTCATATCAACACCTCAAAGATTCTTATCCTACCTGTAAAACTATAAAAGTACAAGTTCATTTTCATCTCAAACATAATGAGCCTTCAGGTTGTAACAGTAACCCGTTTCTGACCTTACGTCAGCGATCATTTCCAGTCCAGGCTTGATGATGCAGTTCCGATGCTAAACTACGTTCATGAGTTCAATCATCAAGCAGAACCGTTTTCAGCAGGTCCTCCTCATGTAAGCTTATAGTGGCAATAGCACCATCGTTGAACTCAAAGGATGTTCCTCCATCCACCACCATGCAGGCGTCCCAGCACCTTGAGCGGACACACACCCTTTAAGCAACACATTTAAGAGAGATTAAACATGAACATCTTCGAAACATGGCTTTTAACAAATCATCATATCAGGTAATATATTAATGTATTGCATGTTATTTTTTCTCTAGTACAGAGGTTCTCAACCTTTTGTAACTAACCCCCCCACCCCCCCCCCCCCCCCCCATCATGTGGCACTCCATATCTATCGATCATCTGTTTTTGATAGATAGATGGGTGGATAGATAGATTTTTTGCTTTTGTGTTTTTGTACTTTTTTAATTACTTTTATGATGTTTAAAAAAAATAACTTTTATAAAACTATATAACAGACAGGTATGGAACATGAATCATCAAAAATGTTTCTGAACACTATAACTACTTTGAACAAGAGAACTAGGCTGTAATAACGTGGACTATATTACATGTAAAACATGTTGCGTTACATTCGTCTTGCTTTTTGAAAACATTCGCATACGAATGATGTAAATTGGGACGAAGGGCGCGTCTCGTTATCCATGGTATTGTTAAATCTCGGGCTCTCAGCCACTCACTGAACAGAGCAGATGCAGAGAGAGGTGTGAGTGCAGTGGGAAAGCAAGACCTCGTGCTTGCAGTACAGTACTGCCCACATTTGGAAAATTGCTACGGTTTGTCCAAAAAGTGGACAAACCTTAGCGTAATAATAATAGCATTAAAAAAATTTAGTGATTACATTTTTGGATTCAAAAATGTAATTACTGATATGGTGAACTTCTGTGTGAAAAGATGTTTATCTAACATTTGTGGAAAATGTGTCCAGTGTCAGCACTGTTTAATGTGCAATAAGTTTACTGCCACTAGTTTTTATTTCTTATTAACTTCAAATGAGAGGGGGAAAAAGGAGGTGGGTGAGGTAATGACTTTTTATAGCTGCTATAATGTTAGTAATAACAGGAACGAACATGTTTCTCAGATGTTCCGCATCATTAAATGTAAACGGATAAAAATAATGATGCATCAATACAAGTATTATCAAACTGCTGTGGTAGTGGAATAAAACTTGCTGGTACAAGAAAATACCAACTTTTGGGGTGGTAACAGTAACTCTGTTGTTCATTATTTTCCATATTCAGACTATTCAGTAATAGTCAGGAGACACAATAGGATGATGGCACATTACACACAATCTCGCTCGCCTACTGTGAACGCAAACCTGCGATTATAAGCTCAGTCCCCAAAAGACATACAGTATAGAACCCAATACTCACTTGCTTGCAAATCCTCTTTGGCGGCTGTTGGAGAACACTCTGTTGACGATGGGCTCTCGGACACTAAAGAAAACTCTGTTCTCCTCTGGACTGAATATGAGCGCTTCATTGTATGCCTCAGTCACTAAACGCATCCCAAAACATGACAATCATGAGAAGAAGAGGACAAAAATCCACATTTTCTGATAAGAGGAAGTTAAGCTGCACTCACCGCTTCTGATGACTTCCTGGTTTAGTGGAATATCCAAAGAAGTTTTTTCTTTGCCTGTGAAATATATTTGACATCATTGTCACTGTAAAGTACACCATTTTAGTTGTTCAGGGAGAGTCAATACTAACAAAGGATGCATCTATTTTGTAAGTGTACCCCTATGGGACCTGATAGGAACTGGACGCGTGTCTATATTGTCTCAACACACTGAAGTGGATGGTTTGAGTGGCCAAAAAATCTCAGAGGATCACACCTGGAGAATTACAGAAGTTAGTTGTGTCTTGGGGTCAGAAAGTTTCCGAAACTACAATCCAAAGTCACCTACATCACCACAAGTTCTTTGGAAGGGTTTCAAGAAAAAAGCCTCTACTTTCACCCAAAAACAAACTCAAGCGTCTTCAATTTGCCAGACACTACTGGATCTTCAAATGGGATCGGGTTCTATGGTCAGATGAAACCAAAATAGAGCTTTTTATCAATAAACACCAGAGGTGGTTTTAGCACACACAGAGAGGTAGCCATATGGAAAAGTACCTCATGCCCACGGTTAAATATGGTCGCGGTTCTTTAATGTTTTGGAGCTGTTTTTCTGCCAGAGGACCTGCACACTTTGTTAGGATACATGGCATAATGGACTATCAAATATCAGCAGATATTAAAGGAAACTTGACTGTCTCTGCCAGAAAGCTTCAAATGGGCCGTGGTTGGATCTTCCAGCAGGACAATGATCCAAAATCAACACAAAAATTATTTACTGACCACAAAATCAAGGTCCTGCATTGGCCATCCCAGTCCCCTGACTTGAAACCCATAAAAAAACCTGTGGGGTGAACTGAAGAGGAGAGTCCACCTCGAAATGGGCCTCGAAATGTGTAGTATCTGGAGAGATTCTGTATGGAGGAACGGTCTCAGATCTCTTGCCATGTATTCTCCAACATCATCAGGCATTATGGGAGAAGACTCAGGGCTGTTATCTTGGCAAAGGGAGGTAGCTCCCTTGACTAAAAGGGTGCCCATAATTGTTGCACACCTATATTTAACAAAGATTTTTTTTTTGATAAACCTGTGTTTTGTTTGCAATTGTTTGATATCCATGAGAGCAGAGTATTTTTTTTTGTGTGTGAATGATTTGCTCATATTCATTCACCAAGGATGCCGATATTAATGGAGGGCGGTGTATATACTTTCTGTAAGGCCAGTTTTATGCTCAAACTTCCTGTTCAGATTTCTCAAAGCCTGGATGTTTTCCAACTTACACAGTTAACAGATTTTGACATGCATTTCAACATATTTTCATTGTATTCCTTTTGATTTCTTTCCTACTTCAAACACTTTTCTATCCTGACCAGCTAGTTTCACTCAGGCTTCACTGTAGGTCATTACAATATGCGTCTGAGAACATGTGAGCTGTGGTAGTTAAAACAGCACCTCAATTAAGGCTAGAGTTTAGTGGAACCCAAAAGAAAAGCCAGACTTGTTAGTAATGGTGCACAAAAATCTCTTATTTTCGTGCAACTGCTTTAAACACCTGATAACACCAGGTAATTGGAATATTAGTTTTAATTCAAGATGCAGTGTACAGTGGATAGGTCAAAATAATTTTATTTTATTTTTTTAAAAGACAGTCTTTGTGAATGTTTTATTCTGTCCTTACCTATTCGAAGGACGTCCTCCACAGTCTGTTCCACAAGTTTATTAATATTATAAGACCTGCACATAAAAATTCAATGAGTCACGAGAATATTTAACACTAGTAATTAAAATAAGCAAGAAGACACGCTCATATACCAGGCTTTGGATCCAGTTCCAGTGCAAACGCTAAGTCCTGAGCTCTTCTGCTTCTCCCATGGCCCATCATCAATGGAGATCTCATAGTAGGAAGCCCTATGGAGCGAGAGGGTAAGATGGGGTTTGAAGGATTTATACTTCACCCTGTGGCAGATAGAGATCCACAAATAAGGGGAGATGGGCGAGCACAGATGGAGTAAGTAGGAAGATGGTTGATGAGATAATATGCTTGATGGCCAAGGGAAACACAGTTGAAATTGTTAAAAGGAAGAAAAAAAAAAAGAAAAAAAAAAAATCCACCCTGAATGACTTGCATATTAATATTTACAAATATTAAGTGATCTTCAATGTATCCAAGATTTTGTTTTTGTAATATTTTGGTGTTAGCGAGTTCCTACATTAACCACCTACCCAGAGTGGTGTACTGGGATTTAGCCCTTGCTTAATCCCTACCTAAAGAGAACAGCGCTTTAGCTCATAAATCACTAGCCAAACATCATCTCTGCCTGCTCAGAGCAACCATGTTGTATAGCTGCATTGCATACTGGAACTTTCACATCTTCACTAATTCTGCATTGGATTTCTGATCAAAATCACTGAGATTTTTTTGGAGCCAACAGTGAAATCTGACCATTATTCCTTGGGTTTGAGATAGTGGAGACAGAATTTTTTTTTCTCTTGTTAAATGCCATTGCAACCGTGTTAGCACAGTTTCCTTGTGACATCAGCGTTGCACACAACCGCTAACGAAAATACAACACCAACTAAAATAAATTGCCACCAGAACCACAAACACACGAGTTTGTGGACACTTGACATCACACCCATACACGAGCCTTCCACAAACTGTTGCTACAAAAGGTGGAAGCATACAATTGTCTTGAATGTCTTTGTATGCTGTAGCATTACAATTTCCCTTTACTGGAACTAAGAGGCCCAAACATGTACCAGCATATCAATCAATGTTTCTGTGTATAAACTGCAGCCATGACATCTCTACTGAGTGTCTACTGAGAATCTAAGTGGCCTGCACAGAGCCCTGATCTCAACCCCATTGAACATATTTAGGATTAACTGAAACGTCAGATTGCGTGCCAGGCCTTCTTAGCTGACATTAGTACTTAACCTCACTAATGCGCTTGTGGCTGAACGACGTAACAAAGTGGTAGCTCAGTGTTTAAGACGTGGACTTCTGATCGGAAGGTTGTGAGTTAAAATCCCAGCACTGCCAAGCTGCCACTGTTGGTCCCTTGAGCAAGGCACTTAACCCTCAACTGCTCAGTTGTATAAATTAGATAAACGTAGGTCACTCTGGATATGGGTGTCTGCCAAATGCCGTAAATGTAAAACGTAGCCACACACCAAAATCTAGTGGATATCCTTCCCAAAGAAGAGAAGGTTGTTATAGATGCAAAGAAGGGGAGGGGGCCATATTAGTGCCCATGGTTTTGCAATGGAATGGTTGTGAAAGTCAGGTGTCCAGATCCATTTGGCCATATAGTGTATTTCCATATAAACATATTTAATGTCTTTCAGGGTGGACTTTACCTTTAAAGCAACACGATATGGTTATTTCAGGTACCTGGAGGAGAGGGACTCTCCGATGAAGATTTCATTGAGTCCTCGGACAGGAAGTAAGTAGGGTGAATTGTAGGTTTCATGTGTTCTTCCTGTCAGCAAAACAATAACAGCTCTCAACACATTTTAAGCTTGCATTTCTGTTCTTGTATCGTTTGGAAATTAAGGAAATCTGAGAAAGTGTGTGTGGGGGGGGGGGGGGGGGGGGGGTGTTGAGCGGTTAAGTAAGTGTATACAGTGGGGGAAATGGTTTGCATTAGGAAGCCTTACTGTGCTGGGAGTTGGTGGTGATGCGGTGTGCTTTGGTGTGTTGCTCTAAACTCATCTGCTGCTCGTGCAGATCCACTGGAGTGGGGTTGATCCCTGTGCCCTCCAAGTGTATGCGGATTCGCTGGCGCCACTGCCACCTGGGACAGGCGGACAGACCTGGGTGATTTCTTGGTGTATTTACTTTACAGGAATAACAGATTTTACCGATACCTGTTCACCTGTGCACTTTATAGCAGGAGATCAAAGCTTCTTTATGTTTTATGCATGTTCTGATTAATGATTCATGTCGCGTGTGTGTTGCAACCGTTGTGACGCTGAAAACAATTTTCCAGAAATAGACAATAAACTTAGTTTTTATTACAATAAAAGGTTATCTAACCTATCTATTGTTTTTATTTAATTGGCATCTCACCTACATGCATCTACACGGCTAAATAGTATAAATACTGTATATTTTTACTACCTGTCTGTATATATCAAACTCCCAGGAAATGCAAGTAGTACTTTTGAGATCATGGGACAAAAAAAATAATCACAGTGCAACTCAGCAAAAAGACCCACCTGAAGTCTCCCTTCTTAAGTTTTCGTAATGCTTCAGAGAATGCATGTGTATAGTGTACAGGCAAGCACAGATGGCCCTCAGACCTTCATTTACAAACAGAAAAAACATACATGATACATTAAAAAAATCAAAATAAATAAATAATAAACTAAAGAATTTACCAAGCTAGATTCGAACAAATTTATTTGTAAATTAAGTTTGTTCAAAAAAAAAAAAAAACGTTCAAATGTTTTTGTGAACTTAAACCTCATTTAATCAATGTTAAATCTTAGAACTGAAGTGAGTTCGTGCAAGAAAGCAATCCAAAGCAAACCCAGAAATGAATATGAATAAGACTAGCTGTTCAATTACAACAAAAATAATTTTGCCCTATAAAAGGAGGAAGAGTTAGTGTGTGTCAGGAGTTTAAACACCAGCACTGCCAAGCTGGCCCTTGAGCAAGGCCCATAACCCTCAACTGCTTAGCTGTATAATTAAGATAAATTTAAGTCTCTTTGGATATTGGAATCTGTAAAATTCCATTAATCTAAATGCTCTTTCACCGTTTAGTCATCGTTTTGTGAGCTTTACTTTTTACGGAGTTTTGTGGATGCTCTCTGTGAGCTTTATTTTCATGGTTTTGTGGTGACCGCTAAATATACATCATCTCTGCAATGAAAATCAGTTTGCCCTATTGAGTCATTTACACACAACTTTACTAAAACATTGAGAAATGAGGCCCAATGTGTGTAAATCTATATTTTTACCGTTCTGGATCAGTGTTGACTCCTATTACAGGTTTGTTCTTATCAAACACTTTACTAGCAACCAGCAGCATGGTGCCATCACCTAAAGTAGAAAAAGAGAACATGAAACTGCCTGGAGGTATAAACACCGCTGTAAAGGTGAAATGTGTCACTGTGCCATACTGGCTTATTAATTACCTTTTTCCCCTCCTGATTCATCAGCACAAACGAACCTACCTCCAGCAGACACAATAGCATCTGCCCATCTGACTGTGTCTTCATCGTACTCTCCTCTTTTAACCACACGGACCTCCATGCCTTGCTTTCTAAAGATATTTATAAGCAGGCGATGAAAAAAATAATTATGTTCGTTATACAATATTAATGCATCATCATTAATATTTTATATAGCATAATATCGATCACTTACTGCAGATTGTTCACTATGTGTCCAACATTGCGCGTGTGAATGTTGTGCCTTTCCAGAAGTCCACTGTAACTGGATCCCTTCAAGGCAAGCTGGAGACACAGTAGACAAAATTAAAATAGAGTACAAATAGACATTTTGAAGACAGGACATTACTGTGTTACAAGTAAGTTCACTTTGTTGGTGTGGTGGAACAGAATACTGCAAAGTCCTGGAATGAGGGTTTAAGTGTGTGTTTTGCTTCAGGCTGATTTTAAAGTAAAAAAGAAGAATGTTTCAAAAGACAGTTTCTGGTTCAGTGACGCTATTCTCTACATAAATGTGTAGTGGTGTGGGGAAAAACTGTTGGATGTCGCTGTGGCTGAATTCTGACAAACAGGCAAAAAAAAAAAAAAAAAAAAAAAAAAAAGGCCAAACAAAATAAAATCAGAACCTAGTTTAACACCTCAACTTTAAGAAACCTTAAATATTTTCACAAAAACCATGCGGTTACTTTCTAACCATGCCCATGCTATCTTTCTGCAAAGATCCTGTAGTGCAAGCAACCAGTTTAACAAACAGTGTTAAAAAGTCTGTCTGTCCTCACACAGTGAACGCATATATTGTTCAAGTTCCTGGAGAGCTACCGAAACAAACAGAAGCCTAATCGATTCCATTCATAATCAGACAAGGATTGTCAAAATGTCCAGGAGTTGAAAATTAATCTTAAAATGCAATTTTTTGAGTAGGGAATCAGATTTTAAAATGCCAGAGCTTTACATCCGGTTGTGCTGCATGCAAAAGAGAAACATTTCAGATCAGGTACTTATGAGGTACAGCTTAGTACCCTTTTATCTGAGACTGAATAATGCAGACAAATATTTGATAAGATAATAATACATTTAAAGAGAGTTAAACAGCTTACCAGCTGTTTGAGAGGCTCTTCCGACAGTCCAGCACAGAGATACCTCTGCTGCTCGAATTCATATCGTGTGGTTTTAGTCACCACTGCAACTTTTGAAGGTTTGAAACCACGGTCAGCCTGTAAAGCGTCTTTACACACGCCAGTCTGATGGAAATACAGCCGACCGCTCCCGTTGATAATAGTCACGACTGGATTTCGACAGCAGAGAAATGTCCTTAAAGTACGGAGTGTCATTCTAGTGACAAACGTTTGCGACTCTAGTGGTTCTGTCCGAATGTGTGTAAACAGGTGAACGATAAGGAGGATCGTAGGGGCCCTGAGTAGACAGTGGATGCAAAGAGGCCCTAGGAAACGAAAACCGTCTGGGTGAAAACCTACACCAGTGCATTAACCTGTCAGGAAGGGCAAATCTGCTTGAAGATGCTGATGCTGATGGGTTGAATAATGCAGGAACCTAGTCTCTTCTGATTACAGACATCCCAAATGGTAGAATTATCAGAAAGTTCGGCTATGGAAATATCTCATTTCTTTACCCAAGTCATTATATTATTATATCTTCTCTCTCACAGGTATATAATAATATAACACAGGTTAATGACAGGTATTATAAAAAAAAAAAAAAAAAAAAAAAAAAAAAAAAAAAAAAAAAAAAAATGATGCAGCTTCCCACCTATCTAAGCAGTAGTCAGTGTGCCCAAAGGGACCGTAGGAAAGAAAAGTGTCCAGGCAACCCCCAAAAAAAGAAAAAAAGAAAGAAAACTGTCCCTCTGCATTAAATTGTTAGGGGCCTGTATTTTTTTGATCATTCAACTCTTAAAGCTTTTTGTTTTCCAGATATTGATGGGGTGAATAATCCAGGAGAAGTGGAATAATGCAAAACTAGCTTTAACTAGAAAAAGGTTCACTTGGGTAATAATATACGACTTATTCAAAGCATTATTATACAGACCAACAGAATTTTCAGCTATGGAAATACTTCACCAAATATGTTATATTATCCTCCCTATAACCACCCTCACAGGTATAGAATAGAACCTAGCTTTATAACAGGTCTAGTAGCTATTATAAGAAGACAGCTGCCCACCTGTCAGTTTAGCTAGTTCGCTAGCTTGCCAACTAGCCAACTAAAAGTTCGCACAGTTCAACAGAAGCATTACCAAGCTAGCAAAGTTGTCTTTAAATAACGAAAGAACTAATTACAAGGTGCTCCCCAATTCATAAAGTGCAACAACCAGACAACTTGCAGTGGCAGAAAAGTTCTCGACAGTTCGCTCGGAAGTAGTAACCACAGCAAAGGTCACATATGGACCTGTCAGCTACGCTAAATTAAACAGCTAGCTGCCAGGAAGAAAAGTTCGCTTATCTAATTGTCAACCTTGCTAGCGCCAGAGACTAGGTAACATCCACAAAAACACGAACTTCTGAAACTAAACACCGTTAAAACTTCATGCAAATACGCGCGGTAAGGTTTCAGTAGTGGGCGGGTGTAGGCGCAGCCTCTACACTGCTAACCAGCTAGCAAACCCTCTCCCACTTCTTTTTCTGACAGGTCCTGGTGCAGTTTATCGACGTGAGCGGTGATCCGTCCAATCGAGTCGAAACTGTTTTCTAAACTTTAGACTTTAGCTGAGTGCTAATGAAAACACTAGTGTTACTTCCGACATCCACAGACGCCGCCATCTTTAAAGCACGCGCCTTTTACGTCACTGGGAGTGCGCGGGTTGCACCTCTGCACGTACACGTCTAATCAGTGGGACGGTTCGATATCTTTACGGTATGAGAACCCAGCCTAAAAACATCACGGTTTCACGGTATTAATCAAACATTTCAAAACTCACAAGTGATCATTAATCATTAATAATAAAAGGAAAGATCTATTACTTAGACTCTGCACAACTTTAGGCGTATATAACAAAAACCAAAAGGAAAGAAGGAAGGAAACATCCCTCCATCCATCCATTTTCTGTACCACTTATCCTACACAGAGTCACAGTGGAACCTGGAACATATCCCAGGACACAAGGCAGGGGACACCCTGGATGAAGTGCACAATCACACACCCATTCACACACAACAGACAATTTGGAAATACCAATCAGTCTACAATGCATGTCTTTGAACTAGGGGAGGTAATCGGAGTACAAGGAGGAATCCCCCGAAGCACGGGGAGACTCCCCAACAAGGAAAGAAACAAAAAGATCAAAAATCAGGTTGACACAACAGAGTTGGGAAATGATTAAGTAAAAAAAAAAAAAAAAAAGAGGAATAAGAACTTGTAGATGGTAATAGATGCATTTTAATCAGCACTTTGAAGTCAGCAGTGAGGTAACCACTATAAATAACCCTGAATAATGCCATGAATAAAATGTAAAAACCTTACTACTCGCTAGAGCCCGGCTCAGTTCATGAGTATAGAAATAAGGATACAGAAACAATTTAAACCCCTTTAGAACATTACACTAGGTTGTAACCTTATTAAGTACACCTGTGTTGTATGTACACACAATGGCCAAATTATTGCACTTTTTACACATACAATAATAATTGTTGCCTATCAGATTAAAAGCCCCCTTGTGTGGCACCGGGCCTTTTGTCAGTGTTGTTGCTGTGCTCCGAATGGTCCATTGCACAAATATAATATCAGGTGAATTGTATAGAAGCAACAGAAAGGGGATGGAGCTTAAGGTCTCTGTGTTGATGGAGGTGCTGTGAAACACCTATAGCTGTCACTGTTAAAAACACATATCTAAACCAATACCCTGGATAAAATTACATTTTTGTAGTGTATATAACTTCTGGCTTGTACAAACCATATTGTTCATATTTGTAGAGTATGTTTAAGATTTAATTACTATTTTTTTGACTACATAATGATGGTCCGGGGTGCACCTCCAGGGTGAGGGGTTCGATTCCCACCATGACTCTGTGTGTGCGGAGTTTGCATGTTCTCCCCCGTGCTACGGGGGTTTCCTCTGGGTACTCCGGTTTCCTCCCCAGTCCACAGACATGCATGGTAGGTTGATTGGGATGTCCAAAGTGTCTGTAGTGTATGGGTGTGTGAGTGTGTATGTGAATGTGCCCTGTCATGGATTGGCACCCTGTCCAGGGTGTACCCCGCCTTGTGCCCGATGCTCCCTGGTATAGGCTCTAGGTTTCCCTGTGACCCTGAAGGAAGGATAAGCAGTATAAAAGATGGATGGATGGATGGATAATGATGATCCTTCATATGTTTTATGGTAATTGGTGTTTTTTCTCATCATTCTGAAAAGTGCACTAATTTTGTGACACAATGGAGGCTTAAGGCTTTCAAGTCACTAGACTTGAGTTCAAAAGAAAAAGAAAATGAATGAACTTATTAATCGTTAATAATCTAACTATTGAAATGAACAAAATGAATAAAATTATTATGTAAATATTTACTTTATTGATTTAACTTACTAATTCAATCTTATTAATAATATGTAAATGCATATTTAAGAAACAGCCAATAATTGATAACACAATTTATTAATTGTATATATGTTATACATAATTTTATTTATAAATGATAGTTACATTAATTAATAAATATTCAAATTAATATTTACCTTATTGATTATAACACTTTATTGATTATTTTACATAATGCAGTGGGGTCTCTGGGACCCCAAACAAGTCAGAAAAAAATTAAATCACAACAAAAGATGAGGGATAAAAATATATATTTTCAGTTGAACAGATTGAACGCAAAAGGCAATTTTATTGTGGTTCTTTGTTCATGATGCTGGCTAGTTGCTGTTCCCATGGGAACTGCGCTGTTTGGTCATGGTGCTCATCATCTGACTGATGTAAGATGTCAGCAGGTCATCCATTTTGTAGCCCTGTGATCAGAAAAAGGAACACACGGCTGAATATTGTGTAATATAGTGGAGTGAGATTTGATTAAAGAGTGCCTCACATACAGTGCTGAGGATGACAGCATTATCTATGTCTTTCTGACTCACTAGTGCCGTCTCACAGAGCAGTTTACTGCCTCTCATCAGGTTGCCGATAGTGATATGAAAGTAGGTGTTCCCGCTGCTCCAGTTAGAGATTTTGGTGAAGGGGTGCGTAATTAAGATATCCTGCGAAGAGTAGAGAGTGAATGGGAGCTACGAGTTTAATGAAGCTAACAAGTAATGGGTGTCTACCAAAAATGTAGATGTATATATGTATTTAATGATGTCACAGATTTGCTGGTGTGATTTAGGACATGATGTGACTTAATGTTATCTATAAATAAGAACAAAATGTGTTCATGTGATCAAAATTTGAAGTAGTAGTGGCAGCCAATTACAACCAAGTACAACCAGTATCACTTATTTCAGTTTGGTATTATTACACATCCTGGGTATAGTTTAAGAGTGGCTTCCTACTAAAAAGCAGGTATACAAAATGAAGGTATACAATTGATAATACAGCATCGGTTTGTAAACTTGAAATTGTAAATACAGAATACAACTGCTATTCAACAAATACATTTGTCAAAGTACCGATTACAAAATATATAAAAGAACATTAGGGAGTTTAATGATGCTGTATAAAGCATATTAAGATTGTGGGTTAGATAGACTTCCATTACTTGTAAGCTATATTACAGTAGCAATCATCAAGCGCATTCTCTTTGCTTTACCTTCGTTGTTGGGTCAATCAGACTAACGCCATGTTTGTTGATCGCTATCAGCAGGAACTCGGGTAGATTTGGGTCTGTGGTTTGCTATGAAACAAGAATAAAATAAGTAAAAATATCACCAGCAGGTTAATAACTATTAAATATCTATTGAGTATTACAGTGTTATAGATATATATATAAAAAAAAAATACTTTGACTTCGAAAAACGCTGATCCAAAAGTGGGCCACTTGAAGATGATTCTCAGGAACATGAACTTGGCTTCTTCCTGACTTTTCCCAGCATGTTGGTTGAAGCATGTCAGAATGGACTGTAGAGAAAATGAGTTTGGTAAAGTAATTAGTCATGTATTTTCAGGAAAATAAGTTGCTCTTAAGTATTAGACATGTACAAATAGATAACTTAGCAACTAAGTACAATGATGTAAGCATTTTACACCTGATGAAACCTAGTACATTACTTTATAAGAAGCTTTTGTTTGTCCAGTAACTGCAGCAACAAGACTTTCAATGTTGCAGTAGCACCAAGCTACAAATTAACTAGTAACCTTCAAATTACCTTTACCATAACTACTGGAGTAGCAAACCTACCATAGAAATGCTAATAAATGGGCATACTATAATGGGTGTATTGCAAAGAAATGAACGTATACAGTATGCAGTATGTTTTTTTTTATTGTATAACCATAATCATAAAATCATATAAACAGAGTGGACAGTGTGTGGCATGTCTTTTTTTCACACACCCGTTTCCAGTCATCAGGTGACAGCTGTTTGATCAGATCATGGGGGACGAGCTCCTTCAGCAACTTGGGGAAGTGGATAAACTGTGATTTGTCCTCGTCAAATACTACCCGGTAAATAAGAGCTGCGAGCTGGAAGGCCTCTTCATGAGAACACTTGTGGTATCCACGCAGGTATTTAGGCAGCTCCTACACCAGGCATAAAAATATACAAGTACAAGAACAAGCATTTTTAGGCAAATAAGAGGAAAATTTATTAGGGGCAAAAGAAGCCCAACTGTAAGCAGTCACATTTTAAACACTTTTAGAAAACAATGAGCTTAAACTCTCAATGGAAACATCAAGATTACTATTAAAAGCCAGCATCATAATATATAATAGCCAATCGGGTTCAATATGCACCTCATGCAACACCAGGTTAGCAGGGGGCAGGAGTGGGACTTGTACAGTTGGGTGCATTTCTAATTTAATTTCTTAATGAAGAAAAAATTGGAGATGTTTCTGTGCTTTTTTCTGTGGTCTAATTGCTAATATTGTGGAAGCCTAAACTGTGTCCCAAGTGATGTACTATAGACTATGCATTATGTACTCTACCGTCTAATGTATGCATTTTAGAAGTTTAGTATCGTCCCAAATGGAACCCTAATATATTTTTTTACTAACTGGAAATATAAGCCATTTCCCAGTCAATGGTAATTGACATCAAATGCATGTAATATGATGTTGCTAGCTTTATCAGAATACCCAGAGTCATCGAAAATTACTTTCACCATATCAAGGTAACAAACAGTAATTACAAAGACATTCATTTTACTGTTTTTATATTCTGAGCAAATTTGAGCCAGTGTCAGCGCCTGGAAGCCCCTCCCCTCTTCCGCTACGTAAGCAAAGCTGAGACCGTTGAGTGCATGAAGTGTCCAACGTTCAACAATTCATTTTTTCGGTTGAATAAGTGCATCATCTGGGTATGTGAAGTTCACTTGTTGGAATTCAGTGTGAACACACTACTCACACTATTTATACTACAAAATGGCATAGAATAGTGCATAAGTATGCGATTTGGGATGCACCTATAATATTATAGAATTATGTTTTGTGTCTTCTGGGAGCCAAAAAAAATTTGGCCCAAAGATCTAAAGGCTTGGCCCCCTTTCAATTTTGGAAAAGTGACCCAGCCTAAGTCTAACTGCACATCATGCAACCAAATTTCTGGCAACCAAATTCAGATGAGTGCATCAGGTGGTAGCAGTAAGCCATCACTCATTGGCTATCCATGATGGGGTGGTTTAATGTAGCCCCATGGAATTACTGTTATTTTACTATAACAGAGCATCATGAAGTGTTACCAAACCTATAGTAAATTGAAGATGATTACAGTTTTTTAAAAAATTATTTAAAGAACAACATGTCATACTGTTATCACTTACATTGTAGTTGCTATAAACACTCATTCTCTCACTTTCTCTTGAAATTACTAAGTCAGAAAAACACAGCTTTTTACTCAGAAACTTCCTCCCATTCATTTGAATGTTAAATAAACACCCCGTCATAGAAAACATCACCATATCAAAGATTATTCTGTATATATTTCTTTGTTAAATAATATATTTGTAATCCATTTATTATTAGGCTTAAATTATGTAGAGCTTTCAATTTACAAGTCTCTGTGTATGAACTGCTACAATTGAGAAGATAACATATTAGAATTTGCACATTAATGTAAACTTTTTTAAAAATTTTGCAGCTGCACTACTGTCTAAGCTGCTGTTATAGAAAATTAGCCAACACCTTAAGAACAATCAGATTTGAGAATTCAACAGTGATGTATTAAATTATGTAATATATATTTTTTACCTGGCAGTAGTGGAAGATGGAGTCAGCCATTGAGTCTTTGCCTGGCACAGTGTTAGTCCACAGTTTCTTCATAAAATAGACCTGATATGTCAGGGAAGGCACTATACCTTAAACACAAACAGCATATCACACACAAGCAACAATCGGTTCAATATTATATGATCAATTAATATGAACTACAATTACCATCTTTAACAGGTCTGGCTTTTTTGATCCAGTCAGTGAGGTGTCTAACAAAGTCAAAAAAGAAATCTCCATCTGGCACACTGATGACCTGAGGGAACCCAAGTGATGGAGATCAGTTATTAAAAATAGACACGGTACGACAGATGAAACAGCATTATTTATCGATTTGCATCTTGGAACTTTAAATAGGTGACAGAGTATGCATTAAGAGTGAAGCTTCTTCTCAGGTGCCACATAATCGCTTGAAGTGATTATCTCCCATTTCATTGAATTCAGACAATAATGATCTTTTACTTTGAGATACGTCATAGAATGTCTGATATTTACTTTATTCTGCAAGGAACAGTATCTGATTTGTCCTAGTAATTTTTAAACTGCTAGACCTGTAGTTATTCCTAAATTCAGTCTGGCTTTAAAAAACACTGCTCACTTAGGTAGTTAATGATTCTTTGAGTAACGCATGAGTACAAGTTATTTAAAAAAAAAAAAAAAAAAGTATGAAATGGAAATCATTAAAGATGTGTCTTCTTTAGCTACTTTTAGTAAAATGGGTTTAAGTTTTTTTGATAGCTTGGATTGTGGGATTATTATTATTATTATTATTATTATTATTATTATTATTATTATTATTATTATTAAACTACAGATAAAAAATATTGTCCTTTAAGTAATTGACACCAATAAATTGTGTATACTATAACCAGAGCCATGAACCAACAAGGGAATGACCAGTTTATCAGTAAAAGTTTTATGCATAATATATACACATGAAATTTCCTTTAGTTGCAGGAAAACACATCATCTGCATTACAAGAGTCATATTTTGAATATGTGCGGAAATAATTTCTACAGACATTTAATCATTTTACAGCACAAAACTGGAGCACCAGTTTGGTGGCCGGGTGACTTCACTGCATTCACGATGAATACAGAATGACTACATCAGCTACAGTAATTCGCTCTCTAATATGGATAGCTACTACATGGTCTTACAATGTTCCGTATATAATATGTATCAGGGATGTTAAACCTATGCATAAATCTCCTTCATGTCTCCATTTCTGAACTAAGAATGCTGTTTCATGACAGGTTGGTTTTACCTTGTCAGAAATCTTAACAAACAGGCTGAAGCCCTCAGATGACTTGAGCTGCATCCTGCTGGAAATGTTCAAACAGAACTCCTTGGCCTTTGTGCTTGATTCCACTTCAAAAACCTGCAATTAAGATGTAATTTAGGCAACTGTCAAAAAAAAATGCTTGGGAAGGTCAAGCTCATTTTTGAAACTTTTTCTTTTCAGTGATTTGTGCTGTCAGCTTGGGTTTTTTGTGTCTGTGGTTTACATATTGGTTTATATTCTGCATTACTTATATTCTACAGCCACTACAGGCTATATTAATATTTATATGAGTAATCTAAATAACAACACAAGGGGCCAACTACAGTCAGGTATAAAAACGAGTGGGCACATTACACTAGAAGAATAGTTAAACAACAGATCAATTTTTTTTTTTGTCATGTTATAATTAGTTTATTAAAATGACAGTACAATGTACCGGTTGCTAAAGAACTCTACAACAAGACGGACCTCATCTGTGTCATCAGGGAAGTACACCTTGTGAAAGATCTGTGTGGTTTTGTGCTGAATGGCTTCCACTTCCACCAGGTGAGGAGGGTACTTCCTGGGGCCATTCCTGTCATTATATATGAGAACATGTTTATTGGCAAATGGCACGCTATGTGTTTGTTACATTGTTTTACGTATGTACAGTAATTTGTTTGAGCGGGGCTTACCGCAAGGCTTTCTGCAATCTCTGCATGCAGTCCGGTGCCAGGGGATGATGCTTTCTGGACTGGAGAAACTTCTGCACGTGAGGCAGGAGGATGTTGCTGGGAGGGAAAAGGCCAGTGCAAAGCCACAGTAGTTCCCAGCCTTTATCCTCACTGTACCTGCATATATAAAACACATGGGGTCAGTCTTGTCTTATTCTCAAATCCAAAGCCAGAGCTATGAACGAGGGCTAAGGAGCAATATGTGTTGTTACAGAGTTCTTAAAGGAATGGTTCGACAAAAATTCAAACATGTATATATTTTAATATACCGCTAAACTTGTCAATCAACCAAGGCATGTGTGGTGTCTGCCATTTGCTTCTTTTGTTTTCTTAAGGCTAATGTAAATTTCCTGTAAATGTATGCCCAAATCTTTAGGGCCTACAGCACTAATATGATTCCAAGATGGCTGCCACCACAACAGTGTTCAGCTAATAAACTATATACAGACTGAAGCTGCAAGTCTTTTTAGATACATTAACTTCGCAGCTTCTGGGCAAAACTACAGAAGCAAAATCCAGGCACAAAATCGGATATAGCTAATCAAACTGAGCAAGTGACGTACATTACATTGTTCTCTGTGAGCTGTTTCATAATCTGGCAGAAGATCTCATCCTTCAGTGGCTCAGCCTTCATAGATCCTTCAAAGATCTGATCGGTAAGTTCATTAACCGAGCGTGCTCTTTTAGCTGGGTAGTCACCCATGTACTTCATAATAGGTAGAGAAAAGGAGTCAAGGATCAATAACAGATGAACAGTAATTATATCTGGTGGGATGCTGGAGACACTGAGGTGGCAAAACTACCCACCACACCATGGTGCAGCCAGAAAAAGAGTAATGTAAAAAACAAATGGCATAGAGATGGGTGTGTGAAGGATATCGGTGAAGGCCAGGCAGGCATCCTGCGAGAGCTCCTCATGGTTAAGGACCTTCTTCAGCAGAGGTTGTTTGAGAGGTTCCCGGGTGCAGCACCACAGCTTATCCTTCCCCCTGCCTTTTGTTATCACACGGCTTAGAGTGCTCTTAGGAGGAGGTCTGCCGGGTACCAGAGAAGACCATACAACAAAACGTAAATAAAAAGATGATATTATGACCTTATAATGTGTGAAGGAGTATGGAGAAATGAGATGGCACAATCTTAGAGAGTATGAGTAAGCAATATCAATAGGAAAGTGATTATAGATAGAAAAAGGGGATTAAAGGAGTTAAAAAGAAGGGAGTATTAATGTACCTGAAATGATCATAGGAAAACTCCTCTAAAGTGTAGGGTTTCACTTTCTCCTCGCTGTCCATAAGATTCAGCTGTAACAGACTTATCGATTCCTTACACTGCTCTGGAGACATGCTTACCAATGTCTGAAATGTAAAGTGAAAAGAACAAATATCATAATTCATTCATTCATTCATTCATTCCTTTTCAGTAAGTGCTTTATTCTGTATAGGGGGAATCCAGAGCACTGGACATGACACAAGTGCTTGCAGGGCACCATGCAAACATACAG
The DNA here is from genome assembly GCF_001660625.3 of Ictalurus punctatus. Lineage (NCBI taxonomy): Eukaryota > Metazoa > Chordata > Actinopteri > Siluriformes > Ictaluridae > Ictalurus > Ictalurus punctatus. Next base: position 18,200,568 of record NC_030433.2, read on the forward strand.
TACATTCACACACTCATTCATAAGTAGGGGCAATTTAGTGTAGCCAATTCACCTATCAGTATGTTTCTCATAGGTGGGAGGAAACCGGAGAACCCAGAGAAAACCCACATGGATACAAGCGAGAACATGTGAAACTCCACGCAGACAGTAATCTGAGCTCAGGATCGGGGACTTTGGAGCTTGAAATGTAGGAATTGGTCCTTACCCCAATGTTTGTTAGAAACAAGGCTAGAAACTGGATAACATTACAATAAGTGGAGATTTGGGCTAAATTAATAAATATGCTTCAACCACATGGAATGAAGCAACCATGGAGCAGCACCTTATTTACAAATCAAATTACTACCACATGCACAAAATTTATATGTGCTGAGACAGTCATGTATCATGTAATATAATTATTAGTTGAAAGAAAAGCTGACTTACCACAATATCATATTGTGGTCTGGTAACAGTGGGAAGCACATAGATGCTGTCCGCATGGAAGTCTCCTCTCTTCTTGGTCCTGTCGTTGACTCCATGCGCCCAGCCCCAGGTCAATACTTGCTCTCCCGTGTGTTCATCCAGCAGGATAAGATCTCCCTTTGAGAATGTCAAGAACGAGGAGTCATGCCCATCTACAGAAAGCAACATACACCAAGAGTCATGGATTAAGGAAATGTATACTGTTCTTCTCTAAATTACCTCTATGATGTGGTCCATATGGATTACCATGGTTATCTGCAAGAGCCACCACAAACTTTGATCTCTTGCGCAGACCATCTAAAAAGGTGTCAACCAGGTCGCAAATGTCCTCAGCATTGTTGGAGGTGAAGGTGTACTCATCTCCTTTAATGGTTGCCAGGGTGAAACTCTGGCCCTGGAGCTTTCCTCCTCTGTATGAAGACCAGAGAAGTAATCAACACAAAGAATACATGGGTATGTTTCAGGGCTTATACCACCCTGGACCTTTTTCAGGAACTCTGGCAATCGACAAGTCACTTGTAGTGTGTCTCTTGTGGGTGTGCGAATGCTACTGTTGTCCTAAGGATTAACAGATTAGCAAACCAAGCTAACTATACTACCTATGTACAGTCACCACATGGACCAATGATGTCTACTGCTTCTTTCCAAGCCTTATTTTTTCTTCTTAATGTCTCCATTTTTGTGTGTCAAACAGTAAATGCGAACTAATTATGAGTTGGAACTAAAGTTGTGAGTGGGGAACTCAGGAAACATCCAAGCACATGTGCCATAGGATTGGTGCAAGGAATCATTTACCTTTCACAGTCATTTTACCACGTCGTATATAATTTGTATAGAATTTAGGAAATTTCAATTCAAATGACACTTGTTGCACTGTCACAATGTCACACTATCGATTCGTCAAATAGCTGATTATTGCTGAAATTGGGACTCCATATCATGCATGTACATAAATGAATAGAAATTAAGAAAATTAATGATTCAAATATATAAAGAAAGCTGAAAAACTTTACATGTTAACATCATATTCACACAACAAAGGAAATCTATAAAGAACAACACTGTATTTGCTGTACGTAGTCTCATGTTGGAGAGTTCCTAATCTCTTAGTTCCTCAAAAAGTTCCTAAACCTCAATAGGTTTGCATTTATAGTCTAAAAAGGAAGAAATAGTTACTGGGGAAATGTAATGCAAGCCTGACTCAAGCTAAAGCTTTCATGGCAGAATGAAATTTCAAGTGTGATGGATGTACAGTATAATTATAGAGGGTTTAATCAATGGAAATAATGGCATTTTATGAAGCATTTTGTCATTAAACAGTACTCCAGGTATTTCACCGCTAATAATTTGTCCAGTGGTTCTGAGAAAAACAGAATTAAAACATTACTGGACCTGCTGCTGGATACTCCAGAGATCTCTGGGAAAGAAAGTTCCAGGAGGACCTGCTCTAGTTCATCCACAAAGTAAACTCCAGTCCAATTCACTGCCACTATCACATCGTTCTTTGGCAGGCTGGGTCCTAGAGATTTACAACATTGAACATATGATCTTAAAAAATAGTCTTAATTTATGAAGAGCAGAGTCAAGTACCACTGGTGATAGTTTCAGGCATTGGGCAGGGCTTAAGTTAAGCTTGATCATGTCATATCATCACTACCCTTTCTTCAGCCTGATGCTGGGGTTAGTTCCATGGCAGCTAATGTTAGCTAGCTAGCTTAGATAACGTTATTTCTGTAGAAGTAGCCATCTTATTTTAAGTAGCAGACATATTGACTAGTAAGGTCACTAGTGTTAGATATGTTGTTGTGTATTTAAAAAACAGTGGCCAACCTTCATTATCAATCTAGCAAAATTTAGGATAACTATTATTTATATTGTATAATTCAGAAAAGGCACCAAGCATTTTAGCAAGCTAGTTAACATTAAACTATTGTGGATGATCAAATTTAAAGTAAGCTCTGCCCTTGTTGATGTATGTCACTGGGTAAAACCATGATGTGCCTGGGCTCAACAACAATGACAATACCTGAGAACTTGAAGGCCTCGTAGAAGCGTGAGAATAGCAAAGGCCACTTGAACCGAGCAAAATCCACCACGTCCTCCTTCACTCTCTGCGGGTCAAATCTCTTCTGTGTGTAGATTCCCTGTGGGCATTAAACGTTAATAGCACCGACCTCTTTCTCTGCTGTCACTATCAGTCCTCACAGGACCTTTTAATGTGCATCATATCTAATGAGCATATACAATAATAAGCTGCTCAGACGATCCATAATATAGATTTCCTACATTGTTAAAGATTCACGTCCATCACTTTGGCCAATGAGAAGCAGAAGGCTAATTAAACTGACCACCCTTGAAAGAGAGAAAATGCAATTAATGTTCCCTCAGTCATCATCGGTCAATCCTCAACCAGCTCCTTAAAGCTCAAGAGAAATAACATTGTGTGTGTGTGTGTGTGTGTGTGTGTGTGTGTGTGTGTGTGTGTGTGTGTGTTTTGATACAGATGTAAAATTAGAATACGTTGTCTTATCTGTAGAATAGCCCCAAAATGTCCAGTTCTTTTTACTTGTGATGGTCATGTGATATGCTGTGTCCAATCAGCACCAGCATGTGGTGTTCAAAAAGGACCTTCCCTTTCCATTTTAATGTAATGGAAAGGTTGATGTTGATGTGTTTCCAAATTTGCTGTTGTATTTTTTGTAAGTTGCTGTTGTGTTTTCTGATTTGCTCTTTTTTGTTGTTTTTGTGTTGTTGTTGTTTTTTTACTGTGTTTTTGCACATATAGGCCACTGAAGGTAATACAGTATCTAATAATGTGGATTGGTAGGACTGATATATTTCCATATTTCCATAATATACTCCTGTCTGTTGGAAAAATGACTTGTGAGACAAATCTGGACATAAAACAAATGTTTAGTCATTTTAGAAGTAGGTACTTTACATCTAGATGTCTATTAAAAGTGATTTGCTGATTCCCTGTAACCCTCCGACTTCAAAAAGAGGACTTTGTTCTACCTTGTGTGCCTGGGGCCACAATATGACTTAATTTTATTCAGTCTAAATTCTGATTACAGCCTATTACACCATGTACTGAGAGAAGGAGCAGATAATAATGAGAATACAACCCTCTGGCACACATGTAGATTAGAGAATAAGTCTTGGCTAACTGTTAATGTGGGCAGCAGTACAGGTACAAACATAATGGCACCGATGTCCCAGAGAACACAGTGATACATTTAAATGGCAGACACTATTTCACTCCACTGCATATTAGGGTAGGAAAAGAGTTTTCCAGGAATATTACATATCTACTGCCTCTTAAGAAGCCTAAATATGAGTTAGTATGTTGCATCTGAATAACATATCTGAATTACTTAAAGTAATTCTTTAGTTTTTTTAGTCTACACTCATGAATACGCCAAATGAAAACAGCTTCATGTCCTTCTGCCTATGGTGATTTTACAAAACAACAAAATGACATTTGGCTCAGAGCCAACTCTTTCATCTCCCAAACGGCTCTTTTTCATTTTGTTCTAAACTGCAATATTGTGACCAATGCATCGGGTTTATCGAATATACAGAGGAACAGAGAATGCAAGTCACATGTTTCAGCACTATATCTAAACATGGCCAAAGAGTGAATGTCAAGTTTTATTTGATTTAATTAAAGAAATCAAACCTCACTGCAATTCTGTCCAAGACGATGAATAGCTCAGAAATAAGAAAAAGTGGTTTCCTTGGGATCATTTTCAATATATTCAATTTCCATAGTAACTATACTGCCTATATCTACAAAAAAGAAGTTGAAGAAAAAAAATCTGGCTCAATTTTGGCCAAACTGACAAAATTATATTTTTGCAAGGTAGATTTAAAGATGGCTGAATGGTTTGTGTCCCGACATTGAACCAAAGTCAGATATGTTGTTGGGCCAATGTCTGTTTGCCATCTGTGATGCATGTATATGAACATTGGGGTTGTGAGGGTGCTGCAGCAACCTGTAGTTGAACATAGTGCTAAAGTTACTTTGCTTTAATTGTTTAAATTCTGGCCAAAATCTAGCAGTATATAGCAGTAGTTAATTAGTAGTTAATTTGTAGTTAATCCGTATTATACATTGTTCTATTCGCATCTTTCACCTTCAGCATTTTGGCACAATTTACCATTTTGTATCATCAAATATACCATTTTGTACAGCCTTAATTAATGGTAGTTGCAATTTAAATGATACTTTCATTTCTTTACCTCAGTGATAAGTTTTAAGCTGATAAGTGCTTACCTTTTTGTGAACTGATATTATGACCTGGGCCCACTTTTCCACAGTTCTGGATGCATTGATTTCTCGGTCTGGGATGTACGAGGTGATGAGGCTCAGCAATCGTTCCTGTAGAATCTCCGGCCCATAGTCTATATAGTACTGCTGAGATGCCAGCTCAGCTAAGTCCTCCTCCTACGATCGTCACAAAAAAAAAGTCACACATATGTATATATATATATATATATATATATATATATATATATATATATATATATATATATATATATATATATAAAGTCACAATGTTTTATTTGCTGTAATATACTCCAACTACAGCATATACCCGATCACAGCGGTACTCCCCGAACTTGATTCCACGGATGATCTGCTGGTAGATAAGGTGAGTGGCCACGCTGTCCTCAGCAGGGTTGTGCCATGGTGTGAAGATCTCTTTCCTGAAGAACAGCCTCCAGGGTGCATTGCGCTCCTGAGCCCCTTGCTCTTTAGCATACTGTTCACACTGCGACACTGCATCCATCACATGGTCCTTCCCGCTGCCAAGAGAAGACACCTGAGAAAATAGCACACAAACTGTATGAGAAACAATGAGAAACTATGTATGCAGTGTATGTATGCAGTAACTAATAGATTTTGTACAAGATAATGGTAGTTATGGCAAAAAGCAAACCTTTTGTATATTAATGTATACTCATAGATCCTGACATTTTTGTACAAAGATGAAAAGGTGCAGAGGTGTTGCATGCAATGTTAATACTTTCTTAGGAATTAAACACACACCAGCTATTAATCTACATAGATTATTTGTAACTGTTTGAAATTCTATCCATCCATCCATTTTCCACATTGCTGAGCCTGAAGCCTATCCCAGAGATCTCTTTGGCACAAGGCAGAGGACACCTTGGATGGGGTGGCAACCCATCGCAGGGCACAATCACACACACGACGGACATTATGAAATGCCAATCAGCCTACAACGCATTTCTTTGGACTGGGGGAGGAAACTGGAGTACCCATAGGAAACCATAGGAAAGTATGGGGAGAACATGCAAACTCCAAGCACATGCGACAGAGGTGGGATTCGAACCCCCAACTGCGGAGATGCCAGGGAATTGGAGTCTCTAAAAGAGACTTTAAGTCTCTGAAGTACAGTATTTAAGGATTTTAAGGATCTGTAGTAACTCATGTCTCCCTAGTACTTCGAATCTCAGTAGTATAGTATATATACTACTATAGTATATATACTATACTATATATACTAATAAGTCTTTATTACTTTAAGTCTGTAGTATGTTAAGTCTATGAAATATATTAAGTTTAAGACTTAGGTATTAAGAGACTCTGAATGTGTCTGTAATATTTTAAATCTCTGTAGTAATTTAAGCCTCCGGAGTATTTTACGTATTACTATATTACTTTTAAGTTTATTCAAGACTATTCATTAAGTCCCTTAAATACTTTAAGTCTCTTTAGTATTTTAGTCTCCGCAGTATGTTAAACCTCTGTACTACTTTAAGACCTTGTAATACATTAAGTCTCTTGAGCATTTTTTTTTTTTTATCTCTATAGTATATGATGTCCATGTTATGAGCTATTCCATTTAAATTTGCTCTAGTAATATACAGTAGGAAGTGCATCATGTTGTACAGAGACACTAACAATATGTAAATGTATTAGCATTGTTATTACTAAATGACAACTAGAAACTGTGATGAACATGCCTTATCGAATAGAGCGATGTACAGAGAGAAGCCGAAACGGTCCTTCAGGCCGATCTTGTCTGCCAGGGCATTACAGAGCTCTGCAGCAGTAGTGGCTGAGTCTGTTAGCAGGGTCTTAGTGGTGCCATCCATGAAGGTCACTGGCAGCATGATGGGCTTCTTCGATTTGGTGGCCTGAAGGAGGACACAAAGATCCAATTAAATCCTAATTCCAATGACTTCTTCTTAGGTAATAGCAGTGTTAGCACAATTGTTATAATTCTGGACAATGTTCAAATCTGATGACCACTAGAGAGCCACCAGTACACCTTTGAGCAAGACTCTTAACCTTCAACTGCTCAGCTAGATGCTTGGATTGAATTCTGCTTTGTCAGTGTCTGTCAAATGAAGAAGAATGAGTGAGAATAATGGTTGCAGGGGAAAACAGTTACAGTACCTGCAGCTCGAGCCATGAGGGAGGCTGGGTCCGTGTCTTGTTCACAGAAGTGCGCTTCAGTCTTTCCTCACAGTACGGGGCATAGCCAGGTGGTCCAGAGATAATGAATGTCCTCAAATACTGTGAAAACGAATGCGAGAGAAGAACACTATTAAATTTGTGACTCAGAAAAGAATTTTCATTTCTCTCTTTCAGATAAATTGAGCTAAAAATGAAGGCATCATTTTTTACTTTGACAAATTTCTCAGATGGTGCGAAGCATCCCACAGAGAGAGAGAGCAGGATCCAGCCACGAGCATGGCTGTTTTTGGATGGGTTCTGGGTCAGCTGCTTACAGATTTGACAGTAGATCTCATCTCTGTTAAAGACATACAATGGAATAATGTAACGTGTCGCTAATGGCAACGGATTCATTAAAGCTGATTGATTTTAGTGTATTTGTAAGGCATGTTTAACAATTGCCACAAAGCAACTTTACAGAAATTCAGATATAGATTTAGATCCCTATTCAGCAAACCAGAAGGGCAGTAACCAGGGAAAACTCCCTGAGATGACTTGAGGAAGCAGCTATCAGAGAAACCAGATTTTAAAGGGAACCCATCCTCTTCTGGGTGACAGGTGAAGATGAGTAAAGACAAACTGTACAAATTGTGTTTAAAGGATGTTCAGTGTGATGATAATATGAATATCCTAGGACGAGTAACAGAAGCAGCAGTTCATAAAGAAGTGTAAGTCTACAGTATCCATGTAAGATCCCTATATCCATATAGAGCATAAGGTTTTGCGAAATGCATATCCTTAGTGAGTATAACATGTGAAAGTCTGGCAGGAAGATTAACATGCCATCACTAACCTCAGGGCAGGGCGTAAAATCCCATTCCCGATGATGAAGTGAAGTTTCTCCAGGTTGGAAGTGGGACGATCATCCAGCATCCACTGTAGACTGCAATCACTGTCAGTCAGGTGTTTGGTCACCTAACCAAATCATAAACACTGTACGATTGTAATCTTATCTTTTTAGCTAGTTATCTCTCTAGAAAATATTACAGGAACAGTACAGCTAACCATTTCCCCCATTAGACCAAAACTAGTTTTATCAGCCAAGACCTGTCTGGTATGTGAAGTTTCTTCAGGATTATACTGGAGTTAAAAGAATAGTGTCGCTAACAGGTCACAGAAGATTATAGTTAAACAACATGGAATGAGCATTGTGGTTATACTGAATATCCAAGCAATCAGATGTATACACTGTAAAACTGGATATGTTCATTTAACTCAAGAAATTTGAGGAAACTAATTACCTCAAAATTTTTAAGTTCATAAATCAATTTCTTTAAGCCAAATACACTTAAATATAACAAAAGTGTAACTACAACTTGTTATATTTAAGTGTATTTGTCTTAAAGAAATTGATTAATGAACTTAAAAATTTTGAGATAATTAGTTTCCTCAAATTTTTTGAATTAAAGGAACTTATCCGGTTTTACACTGTACTTATTATTATTCTTTCTCAACACCTACACTACATTTAAGCAGAGTTGTGTGGTCATTGTTCACAAGAAGATTATCATTCTTAACTCTCCATATTTTATAGCTTTGAAGCTGAGTTCTCAAGATGTGCTGCGGTGTTGGTGTATGTAAATATGGCAGAAGCCATGGTGGTTTGGTTAGCAGTTAATGCTAAGTGTAATTGCAATGTCATTTGAGATGTACTGTGCTTTTTTTAAAGTTCACCAACACATTTGTGGTAAATGTTGATATTCCTGACAAATTTGTCTCATTTCCATTGTCACTTCACCTTTACATTACCGTCATTATGAAAGACATAATGAAAGTATATTAGCTAGCAAAATCATTAGCCTCAGTCTGTATTCATTAATCGCCTAGCAATGTGTTTTCACATTTTCCCTTTGCATGTTTACACACACAAATTGTTTGGTAATTTGGATGATATAGTAGGTCCAATTTTATGTGTATTAGTTTTTTCTTTCTTATTTTTTAACCACCAAATGCTACTTTTTTTTGAGACACAATGCTAAATCTGTGGCTATATGCTTCTCTTATTTTTAGCTGCCTTGTTGCTCCAGTGCAAAAGTGATGAGGACTTCAAACCCCTAACCTGTCTTAGCTGAATGACTTCATTCAGGGTATGAAGGAACATTGTGTACAGTTCATTTTTGGATGAACCACTGGCTGAATCTATTCTTCTCATTAAAATGTCAACCTGAAACAGCTCTCTGATGCTGCGATTATAAATGGGACAGTGCTCTCACCTCCCCTGTGATTTTTGATTTCCTCCTCAGTGTGAGAGACACTAGTTTATGTCTGATGCTGTTCTTCTTCTGACTGTCAGTAATAGAAGTCTGAAAGAGAAACAACAGTACATAGTGTGTAATTAGTGCACAGCATAAACATTCAAGACAATGTGTCTAGTTATTCTTACGTAACCTAAACATATACTGTGCACTATATAGCCAAAATTATTTCAACACCTGACCATCACACCCATATGTGGGCCTTCTCCAAAACTGAAAGCACACAGTTGTCTAGAATGTCTTTGTATGCTGTAGGATTACAATTTCCCTTCACTGGAAATAAGGACTCAAACGAGTTCCAGCATGACAATGGCCTTGTGCATGTGCACAAACTGTCTGTGAAGACGTGGTTCAGCAAGGTCAGTGTGTAAGGATTTGAGTGACCTGCACAAAGCCCTGATTTCAAGCCCACTGAACACCTTTGGGATGAATTAGAATGCCGACTCTGCACCAAGCCTTCTCTCCAAACACCAGTGCCCAACCTCACTAATGCTAATGTGGGTAAACGGGCACATCCCCACAGCCATGCTCCAAAATCTAGTGGAAAGCCATCCCAGAAATCTGTAGGCTCTTACTGAACCTCCTCAAAGCACTTGCTGAACAACCTCGTTTTTTTTTGCATTGCACTTTGCACACACTGACACATTTGACTTATGTTTCTTGTCTCATGTCCTGTCTGTGTGCAATCATAAATGATGTTGCAATGTCTATCATCTTTCAAATGAAAAATGTGGGTCTATTGAACTGTCTGATCCTGCTGCACGGTTTGTTTGTGGCACTATCTGTTGGTGTTGCTGCACTGTATGTTTTGATGTACTGTTTAATGTTGCACACTGGCACCAAAAAAAAGAAACAATTCCTGTGAGCACTACTCATATGCAACAAAGTGTTTCTCATTCTTATTCTGATAACAACAAAGGGTGGCCAATTTTGGAATGGGATGTTCAGGGTTTGTGTGGAAAATGAGGGCTAGAAAAACCCCAACGGCTTCAATGTGAACCAACTCAAAGGTATCCACAAGCTTCCCAAACAAAATAAACTAAAATCGAAAGACTTCTCAAATAATAAATACATCGAATAATAATACAAATCAAACTTGTTTAAAAAAAAATCAGAACTATGAAAACAGGTCTGACTGCTGCTTCAGTTTCCCTGCCCATGTGATCACCTCTTCAGCTCTCTGCAGAGCCTGCTGTTCCCTCTTGTAGGTCCTCTTGCCCAGAGTCTCGTAGATCTTGGTCATAACTGGGATCTTCTCAGTGCCATCACTGAGGCTGATTTGATATTTGGGCTCGGGCATGTCTCCCATAAACCTCAGCACAGTGACCCACACAGCCAGAGCGGCCTGCACAGGCAGAAACATCACACCATGATTAGCCAAGCAGCATGTTGTGTCAAAGCTTACAATTAGGTAACTACTCTAAAAAAAACACTGCTTTATTTATGTTACCCAATCGCTGGTTTCGCGAGGTTTGATGTTAACCCACCTTTCAGGTAACACAATGATTGGTCTTTAAGGTAACACAATGCTTGGTCATTAAGGCCCAGTTCTTTGCTTAATCCTTTCACTGGAACATGATAACAGCGCAACATTTGTGTTTTGCTGCAGCAAGTCGCTTGATTGAACAAAAAGCGGTTTCGAAGTCTTAATTGACATGCGAAAGGCAAAGGGAACGGCTGAGAGAAAAGTACCCTATTTCTCACTTTATCCTTGCGTTATTGGTTTTAATGTGTATCAAACAGTCCCAATATAAATACATATGGACAGCTAAGATTATGTGAAAAGAAAATAAGACTAGTTAGACTTAGCAAACTTTGTTTTTGTCTAATAGGATTGATTAGCTAATTAGATTACTATTATTATTATGTGTTTAGGTGATAATAATGTGTGTGTGTTTAAGTATTTAATTATTTAATTTGGTTTCCAAAAAAAGAAAAAGAAAAACATGCACAGTATAGTACAGTATAGTATAGAACTTTTGGTTGTTCAGTGCAGGATTTCAAAATGCATGATTTTGCTGTGGCTTTAAAAAAAAACAAGTTTTGAAATTGCACGAAATTGCACTTTCATGAAATTGTTTTGTACGTTTTTTGCAGTGATGTTTGTTGGTAAATGAGACGTTTTAGCTGTATTCGTGTTCGGGGCACATAAATCGAAGAGGGCTTTGGCTGAATGTGCATTGTGATGATGCCACTTGGCCCAAATCTGTGGAAAATCTGCAGTAGTTTTGAAAAATTGCAAGCTCCAAGTTTGTGTTAATTTACGTGATCGCAAAATTCTGGAGAGCCTGACTGATGTAGCCTGCAAAATGTAATGCCAATTAAATTGTACTAATTAAATACATTTTATGGAAATTTTGAAATTGTTTTGCTGTTTAAACTTAACTGGATTATTTAACATGCAGCAAAGTAACTCTAACAAAAGTTTATGTAGTAAAGTTAGTAAATTTGTGAATTTTAAATTCAAACAATTAATAACAACTATATAGATACATAATGTATTCAGATTCCCTATCTGGGCCATAAATAATTATGAATAAGCTAAACAATCCATAAATAAGGGTTGAAATGAGGGTAATAATTAACCTGGGTGTTCTTCAAGCAACCCAGCATGTTGGGCTCTGCACATAACCCAGCAGTGTGTGGTCAAATGAACCCAAATAAAATGTGTTCTGTTATACACTGACCAAGCACTGACTTATGAAAATGACCCAAATTGGGTTACATTTAATCCAGCATTTTTTTTTTAGAGTGTAAGTATCAAATGTTTTATACAAGTTTGGTAACCTACGAGTAAAATAAAACGAGACTTTCTCACCAGCTGGTCTCCTTCGTCCTCGTGGTACAGGAGAGGTTGTTTCAGGGGCCGGCGCACATACGTGTGGGTCGTGTTTCCCTGGAAGTATGTAGCAGCAAACTTTGCAAACTTGTACTCTGACAGGTCCTCTTGTTCCTCATCAGGACAAGGAAGAGTCTCAATGCTGTCCTCTTCAGACTCTTTGATGATATTCTCCAGATCCTATCACATACAAACAAATATAACATTGATAACTCTTCCCACTTGGATTAACTACAAATAAGGCATGTACAATTTTAGCTTCCAAATATGTGCAGTACATACAGTAGAGTATCTTATATGAAAGGCAATACAAATGGATTTGTTGAATTCCTTGCTATGGTGTTAAGTCAACAATACCTACAGCATCATATTAAAAGTATTCAACCCTTATATTATTCTATTCAGGTCAAGGTGATCCTTTTAGAAATGTTATTAAATCTGAATAATACTAAAAAAAAAGACGTTTCCATCATGAATTGCTTTGTGCTCCGCTCACTGTAACTGAGACTGTATTACCTGTATAGTTACACATAAACTTACGTGCAGCTATAATTGGAAATATTTTATAATACTACATTGTTCCCATAATTTTGGGATTCTTTTTTTGTAATATATTTTCTTGGAATACATTTCACTGAAGCTAGAAGTAGTCTCTGGCATCAAATGAGCACACAAACCATTCATTTATATTTATCACAGTTTATCTGATTTTAAACATTTTATGTTGTTAAAATGTTTCCAAGCAGACAACCTAGAAATCCACATTGATTGATTAACTTTATTAATTTTGTCTATTTTGTTGAGTAAGGACTGAAGCCCAAGCCTGAAAGAAAGATAATAGCCAGATCCATTGTTTGCCAAAAAAAAAATCAAAAGTTTTTATTTAAATAAAAATCACATGATTATGTAAGTCTAAAACACTTTGAAACATCACAAACTTCACCAGTGAGGCTTTTTTTGCTTTATAAAAATGTTGTACATTGATGTAAAATGTCAAGAGATGAACATTGGTCAGTAGTGAACAGAACAAGTGTGTCAATAAATGATCCTCAGTGCTCTACCTCGAATCCTGCAGGTGCTTCAGCCTCCATGTTCAGGAGCGAGTTGGAGCTGTTCAAAAAGCCGAACATTTTATCCACCATGTCAGAATCGCTGACTGGTTCCTGCCTTTCTCTCTCCATCTGCTCGAGCAGCTCTTTCTTACGACGAGCCTCCTCACGCTCAGCCTGCCTCCTCTCCTCCTGCTTGCGGTGCAGCTCAGCCAGACGCTCCTGGTGCTTCCTGTCAGCCTCGGCTCGAGCCCTGCGTGCCGTCATCTGCTTCCTCAGCTGCTCCTCTTCAACCAGACGTTGCCTCTCAGCTTCCAGCCTGTGCTCCCTCTGCACACACATAAGTAAACAGAGGCAAATGTACAAAAATGCAGAGAGAGAGACAAAACAAAGCAAGGGCAAGATGGATAAGTGCTCAAAAGTGTTCTTAAAACCCTAAGTAAGAATGATATTGTGTTCTATGATTAAGTAGTTCTGTATGTAAACATGGGAGGACATGGCATTATAGGAAAATAATCAATGAAAGTGTGGTGGGATGCAGCTGGACCCAAATTGGAGTTACTGTTACCACCCTGAAGAGGATTATTTTCTTCTGACAACACATCCTGAAGTATCTCATTACACTTATGTCACAGCAATTTGGAAACAATCATATCTATTTTATTTATTAAAGAACAACATGATATATTCTATATCTGTTAATACTGTAGTTACATCAACAAGTTACAACAAGTTAATTCTCAAGGATACTGCCCCCCCCCCCCCCCCCCCCCCCAAAAAAAAAAGACTATTGGAATGGCAAGGCCAATTAATTTTTTTTGTGCTATATACCAAAGACAGTTGGGTTTGAGATCCAAAGATGAATATGAGAAGAGAATTCAGAATTTCAGCTTTTATTTCCTGATTTTTACATGTAGATTTGCTAAATGACATAAAACATAGCACAGTTTGTATTTTGTTAAAAAGGATAAGCCAATGTGAATATCAGAGAGCTGTCTTTAGGAGAAAAGCAAGCCATTTTGAAGCTGAGTCAAGAGGGAAAATCAATCAGAGGCTGTGATGGCCCAGAATGAGGCCACACATCTTCGAAAGGTAATGTGTTCTTTCTCATACACGCTGTCATATGCCATACTGTCATACTCACAGAGGCATTTCACAAGCATAGTCAATACAACAACTTGGAATGTCCTGAAAAAGAAAGAAGCCAGTGGTATACTGAGCAACAGACACCGAATGGTTCGGCCAGTGAAAACAACAGCAGCTGATGACAGAAACATTGTGAGAACTGTGAAGAAAAACCCAAAAACAACAGACAGTGACATCACCAACAACCTCCACAGGGAAGTGGTGAAGGTATCACAATCTACCATACGAAGAAGACTTCAAGAGCAGAAATATAGCGGCCATACCACAAGATGTCAACAGTAAGAATCAGAAAGCCAGATTGAAATTTGCAAAGAAATATAGTCAATGAGTCGCAGGCTTGATGCAATTATTTCAAGCAAGGGATATGCAACCAAATATTAAGTGTTATTTACTTTAATTTACTTTAAGACTTAATCTGTTCCTATACTTTTGCTCACTTAAAAATTGAGTGGTCTGATACAAAAGGTTCTATGTTTTATGTTGTTTAACACATCTAGATGTAAATACCAGGAAATAAAAACTGAAATCCTAAACTCTCTTCTCATATCCATCTTTTGATCTCAAACCCAAAGGTCTTTGGTGTACAGCACAAACAAATGAATTGGCCTTGCCGTTCCAATAGTTTCAGAGGGGAGCTATAACTGACCCTATTAGCTATAACTGACCCTTTTCAGTTTACTTAATCATTTTTGTTATAGGTTATCATTATTGTCCTGCTCCAGTCTACTTGTAAAGAGCAGCAGTGATACTGTACCTCTACTCTGAGTCTCCTGCACAGTCTGCGTGCGATCATGCCGCGTACGTAGGCCTGGATAATGCGGATGGCATTTAAGCGTCTCCAGAATGTTTGCCTCACCAGGAAGCCTCGACATTGACCCTGGAGCAGAATGATTCGTTTCCTGACCTCTCGGTACAGCAAGTAATGTTTCCGGGCCCTCCAGAGGGCCTGCAGCCGCAAGAAACCTGCACACATCTGATAGATAACGAGAAATTGTGTTTATTACTGTTAGGTAATATGTTTATAGAAGATAAATGGGTAGAAATTCCACTGGCTGGAAGCCAGCATAGTTTGGTGATTTCTCTGCTCAAAGGCACATGATTGAGCTTAGCAGTAGCCAGTTGTATTCATTAAATCAGGGTGTAGCATCACTCCTAAACTATATGTTGAGAGTTTTAGGTGCACCAAAGACATTTAACTTGTATCTTAGCCAAAAGTGTGTAAACCAAAAGCACAAAAACAAATCTAAACTGATTTATAAAAATCAGGCAACCATGTCAAATTATATATGATGGCAGCAACACCTAGTAATTAAGTTCCATCCTCATGTTACACTGAAACTACACTGGTGTGCAGGACACCACCCAAAATAAATAAATAAATAAATAATTGTACAGCATCTGTAGGTAACTACTTGAACATGAGCACCAAAGTTGTAGTGATGTTTTTCAGCGTTTTCGGAGCAGTGTGAGTGTTATTTGTTATCTATCGATGTACAGAGTTATAGCCCATTTACACTGTGCCTTGTGATAATTAGCCTATATTGTGGGGTGGAGGTTGATGGGGGGGTGTTGTCTCATATTTACATACAGTATATTTCCTAACAAGGGGGCACGGTGGCTTAGTGGTTAGAACATTTGCTTTGTACATCCGAGGTTGGGGTTTCAAATCCTGCCCTCGCCCTGTATGCACCCTGTATGAGTTCACATATTCTCCCTGTGCTTCGGGGGTCTTTCCTCCTCTGGTCCAAAGACATGTATTGTAGGCTGACTGGCATCTCTAAATTATTCATAGTGTGTGTATGTGGGTGCGATTGTGCCCTGCGATGGGTTGGCACCCTGTCAAGGGTGTCCCCCACCTTGTGCCCCAAGTTCCCTGGGATAGGCTCCAGGCTCTCCTGTGACCCTGTGCAGGATAAGCGGTATGGAAAATGGATGGATGGATTAATATTTTCTATCAGTTTCACTGTTAGTGATTGGCATGCTGTACCAGGAATAACTAACTAAAAAGTCAGAACTTTAAAGGGTTAAGGCTGGCATAAGTGCATCTTATTATTTGTTTTGTTTTTAGATTACTTTTTTTGCCCAATAAGAGCTAACAAGATGGGTAATTACCTTGTCAGTGTTTCTTTAAAATCTGTAGGATGTATTTGTTTTGAATGAGCATATTATTTAACTTTTGAAATGTCTGTTAAATTCTTTTTTCTTTTTTTTTTTTTTTACCCCTTTGTTTTTAAGGGCTTAAAACTGTATATTTGTCTGAATTTTAACAAAGTTGGGCAATCAGTTTGGATTTTGTTCCTACATCTGAATTCTGAATGGAGATGTCTCATACCCTGTCCCATCTTTAGAGTTTTGGCATGACATTCATATTTGTGCAAGAGGTTTTATTCCTTTGCCTTGTTGCAGGGCCCACAGATTTGCTATGAACAAACTGGCACTTCTTTTTGTTTATGATTTAATTAAATTAAATTTAAGTGGTAAAAACTGGCTACAGGTTTAGTACACCCGGTCACCACAATATGCTGGACTCCGGCTCTCCAGGACTGTCATAAAGCAAAAGTACTTCGTACGCAATGAAGAAAAATCCATACCACTCTATACTTCTTCCTACAGATGTAGCCTCTCCACATCTTCTGAATCAATATCACTGATCTCCTAACCTTCAGGAAATTGGCCCTGGAGGTGAAAAAAAGAAAAAGAAAAAAAAAGGTAAAGAAAATCACATATGTATATATATTCCCATGTTTCCTACATTAATCATCCCCAGTCTCAGGCTTCATTACCTCTGTTTCTTTCCACGCACTGATTTCTGAATAAAAATGACCTTGTTTGTGATTGCTTTGTCCCGCTCAATCTCCAACTGCATGTCATGGTGATCCTACAGCATAAATAATACAAACAATCTGTCAATGCATTTATGCATTTATAATCAGCTTTGTTGATTCAGGATGTATCTTGACTTCTAATGTTATTGCTTTTATTTTTTACTGATGCTAAAGAACAACTATAAAATAGTTTGACAGTTCAATCAAACCTTGAGAAAGATCTTTGTTTTTCCTATCTGCCAGTCATCATTATGTCCCAGGACTGCTGTTGCTATTCTCTGGCATGTCCCTCGCAGATCCTCCTATAAATTTTTCAGTGGTTGAGTAAAGATTAAAACACCCTGGGGGTGTTTTGTTATAAGAAAATAATCAAGGATGGGATGGTTGGATGCGGCCCAGAGTAACTCTGCAAAGCACACCTACTGTTTACACCCTGAAGTTGATTATTTTCCAATAACAGCATGTCTGCTTGTGTTTTATTCTTCTTACCCCACAGCAATTTTAATTAAAGAACAACACATCATGTGTTTTATCCACTTATAGTTACATTTAATGTTGTAGTATGTCCATGAAACAAGTTAGCTCCTGTTACCACTTACTTTATGGCAGCTATTAACAGGTGGTCCCTCACCAGCCTCTCTATTTTTCTCTCTCTTGAAGTTAATAGGATTTAAAAAAACACAAAACACTGTTTTTCTTGTGTTGTAAATCTTACTGACTGTTACAAAGCACTAACACTGGAGACTCATTCCGTAAATGTTAAATCTTCTTACAGAAACGTTCACCAAATGGACATTGTTCTTTTTAAAAAAACAACAACAACAACACATTTTTAAATCTGTTTATGTGGAGTAACTGCCATACACATCCCTATAAGGGATGAGTTTATTAATATAATCCCGTGATTTAGAAAATGACTCAACACATATTAATCAGATTTGAAAATTCAGTAGAGTTGTGCTATAAGCTATATTAGTTGTGAGCCATGTCTATACGTTTCAAAGTCTCAGACATTATGTCTTAAGTACAGCACAAGGTAAGTATAGCTAATAACCAGGCTACTATATAACATGATATACTATGTATAACATGACATAATGCTCATGATCTATGTGGCTCGAGGTTATGTCTATTATTTGGAATTTACATGTTAGCATTCTTCAACCTGTAAGATCATTCATTCATTGTTTGACTCAATGTGCTATGCTGTCCTGTTGACCGACCTGTAAAGAGGCTGGTTTGGTCATCAGCATGAAGACCCTGTAACGGTCCACAAATTCAGCGAAGGTGTAGCGTATGGGATATCCGGCCCTGCGAATCCGAATGGTCTCCATCATTCCGGAATACCGCAGTTGCCGTACACACAACCCCCTATCAAATGACTGCACAGAAAAAAAGCAGACGTTAAAGTGATATCCAGCACAATTTCCCCCTTTTATCTCAAAACTAGTCAGTCATGTTTGGTGTCTGAAGTTTGCTTCTGTAGATTTGAACTGCTAATACAAGACTAGAGGTAGGAGAAGCATATGACTACCAGTTTAGCCTTGTGTTAACTCAAACTTAAAACCATGTGGAGCTGTTCAGTATCACAAATAGTCTTGAGAATATGATTTCTGATACTGGGGGACACTGTTGTCTCCATGGCAGTATCACTCATGTAGGAGGCATGGCCTAAAGCATAAAAGACAGCAAATCAGATAATAATATCATTCAATACAGACTGAAACTGTTTATATACAAATAGTGCATGATGCCAAACGGGTAGCTACTTTTCCTTACCCTTCCTTGTTAGCTACATTAGTTTTGAGGATTTAGCACACAATTAAGGATTCAAACTTTGTACATGAAACATGTCTTGGTCGATCGCCTACATCTGGAGTAAAGGAACAGGTCCAGACACAAATTTCTGGGCTCAGACTCACCATTGGAATTTTGAATTCGTTGGGTTTGATGCACCGCACAAAGAAGGGCTGACACGTGCTCAGAGTCCTCATGAGCATCTCCAGGGAGCGTTTAAACTGACTGCTCAGAGTCGGAGAACGCTTCCGAGTCTCCATACCCTGACCAAATACACACACACTCTGATTAACACTTGGGTAATCACAAGAGCGTGGCATCCTTGAGAAAGAGCTCACTACTGCAAATATATACCACAAACACACACACAGTTATGCACAAAACACAAACACAGCATATGCACAATCTTTCTAACTAAAAGTTTACAGGGTATATATTCACCTCAACCATTCCTGTCCTCCAAAGCATCCGTCTTTGTGTTATATAGAGCAACCTTTCATGTTTTTCTCTTCTCGTATTTGACTTTCTGTCTTTTACTGATATTGGACTCATTGAGTTTCTGTCTGTACTCTCTGCGTTTTGTGTTAGCATAATGAAGAAAAGACGCAGATACAGCATTTTTTTTTTTTTAAATAGCAGGTTTGGAGGTTTTATCCCCTCCTCTAGCTCACTCCATGCCAGGAAAGTCATATGCAAACTGAACTTCTGCTTAGCCAAGTATCTTGAACAGAACTGGCCACATTGCACTTGAACTAGAATCAGAACCATCTTTGCCTTTCTCACTTCCAGTCAATGACTAATATTTCCCCAGAATGCATCACCATACTGAATGCCACTGTTGGGTTTATTAAATCATGCTGCTACACTGCCAGAGCTGCTTTCCACTGAGAAATCGACCACAGGAATGAGTTTTGAGGGAAGGTGACCACTAAGAGAACATTGTACATTAATGGTGCAGAGATGGTGCAGAGGTGTTAGCAGAGAGGATGGGGAGCGTACAGAGACACACGACCACCTATTTACCTGCTGAGGAGACATGGTGGTCTGCACATAGCCACAGAGAAACTGAAGACAGAAAGAATGAGAGAGCAATGGAAAGACAGAGGGAATGAGAGAGAGAGAGAGAGAGAGAGAGAGAGAGAGAGAGAGAGAGAGAGAGAGAGAATTGACTGGTGTTAGAAGAATCTCGAAAGACAGAATAGACAGAGTCTCAGTCAAGAGAGATTAGCATTATCCAAAAAGCAGAGTATAACACCACCGTGTTGAAGGAGTGTTAGTGTATGAGACAGAGTGACTGCCAAAAACTAAAGAACCAGAGGTAAAAAAAAAAAAAAAAAAAAAAAAGAAGAAGAAAAAAAGTATATATTAAGCATGGAGAAATTTCACCAGCTAGTCAGAATAAACTCAGGCCTGACTGTGCTGTGAGTGATATGTTTCCAAAGTGGAGTTAATGGAGGCACATTAATGCAGGATAAATAGGGATCAAAAAGGGCATCACCATGGCGACATCAGCCTGAAAGATTTGTTTGATGAACTTGTTTTTGGAAGAGTGCACCAGCTGGATGATGTCACTGTGGAGACTGTCTCTGTTCTTCTCCAAAAAACCTGTTAAAATAGGAACAGACTCTCAAAACGGGCACTTGGGTGCATGTAAAAGGGTTAATACTGTTAATATACTGAATTATACTGTTAAAGATAATTAAAGATAATTAAATAAACACTATTTCACCATTAAAAATTATGTTTTTTTAATATTCAAGAAGGAATTAAAAGTAGCCTAGGAATATGTCATTATACACCACAGCGCTGTTGTATTCTGATTCTGATTGGTCAGAAGGAGTTGATTACATATATAAATGCACTTGCTCAAATACATTATGCTTTTTCCTATTGTAACAACTTACATAGGAACTTGTATGACAGAAGCTCCACATAAATGGATTAAAAAAGGGATGTTGAAGTGGTGAAGTTTCTTGTACGGAAACTTTACATGTGCAGTGCTGTGAAAAACTAGTTGCTATTTCCCAATTTCTTCTGCTTTTGCATATATCTCATATATATATATACATATCTTATATATATATATATAAAGGTGGTTGTTCCACAATAACTGTAACCAAATACTTATAAAAACTGGAGATCAGTCTTTCACTTACTTCTAGAACCTGCTCCTATGCTTTGGATCCTTGTCTTGCTGCAGAACCCAGCTGTACTTGAGTTTAAACTTATGGAATAAAGACCGGATATTCTCCTTTAGAATTTTCTGGTAGAGAGCAGAACTGTATTTTGTGTTTACTCAGGTTGCCTTGTCTGCCTCGTTTTGTCTTCGATTTTCTTTTAATTTCTGAAAATGTTTTGTTCGAGATATACACAAAAACAGAAGACATCAGGATGGGGCAAATACTTTTTGGAAGTATGGAAGGAGTCTCCAGTGTCAGTGCTTTGTAACAGTCAGAGGTAAAGATGTAACTTCTGGACAGAGAGGAGTTTTGGTTTCTTAGCAACATAACAAGTTGTGTATTTTATTTTTATTTTGTATTAACTTCAAGAGAAGGCAGGTGAGATGGTTGTTTCTACAACGAAAGTGATAACTTGTTTTGTGGACAATCTGCAACTATAACTATAAATGGATAAAAAGTATCATGTGTCGTTCTGGTAGAGAAAAGCAAAAAACCCTCTATGTTTGGACCTCGGACTTGACTCAAAATCCAAAGAGGAGTTGTTGAAACGTTCGGTTAGGGGTATCATGAATAAGTATGCGGAAGTGTAATTTAGGTCAAATTATCACAGCGCAAGCCAGCTAGTTAACATCTACAGTAGCATTTGTCACAGGTTGAATCAAGTAGGGTTTCAGTATCAGAGACCCCATTTGCATTGTCATATTCTTATTTAACTGTACCCAAACCTGTTTAAATATGCCACAACAGTCACAATTTAATGTAATATGGCTATTAGAATTATAGCTAGCTAGCACAGAAGGTAAAATTGTGGCTAAATATTTCTGGTTGCCATGGAGCTGACAAAATGTCAATTTAGCACTGTGTTATCTAAGCAAGAATAAATCAGCCACAACAGGATAACCAGTTAAAAATTAGTTCAGGCATTTTTTTTTTTTTAAGGACTATATTTAGCATGTATTTCACCTCAACAGAAGGATTAGTTAGCCTGTGAGGTACCTTTGGTTTCGTAGTAGACCACGCCTGCAAAGTGCTGAATGCCGAACTGGGTCTCGTGACTGTGCTTAGGGGGGACGTAGTTTGTGTTGAGTTTGTGCTGGGAGTTGAGTTTGTGCAGCATGGTGGCATCAGTTCCCTAAAAAAAACCCCACACAAACAGCAGGAACTCACACATCTACATCACACAGCTGTACCAAAGAGCCATTTGTGTAAAACTCAAAACATTTGAACAAAGCATGAAGCATGAGGAGTCTTTATTTATCACACCTCCACTCATGCTAACTTAATCACAGGAAATCCATCATGTGCCTTGTTAATCCCAACTACCACGCTAGGGAAGCTAAGCACTGACATCAATAATCATCACAGGGGCTTTAAAACATATACATGAATATTTTCCATATTGTAATTTGAATTTGCAATATGATGAGATGGTTTGTAAAGTAAAATTTGTTTTGCTTATAAAAGTAAGTATCATACACTCACACAAGCAGTTTATGTCAGTAAAACCAAGATAACGTGTAATGTTTTAAGAATATTTGAAGTATTGACATTAAGGGAAAATAAGCGATTTACATTATACCATTATGTCGAGGCATAAATTACACATAAACTACATTTGTATGAACAATGAATAATATTGACTGAATAACATTGTTATATAATTTCATTTAATAATATACAATTTATAGAGCAACAATACTTATAGTAATGTCATTTAGTTATATTCATTCATATTTATAGTAATAATGTATTAGTAACACAATACAATATTTAAATATGGATAAGTTATTTACAGATTTGTTTAAGATATTTGTAGAATACATTGATTCATAGATAGATAGATAGATAGATGTGTTTATACAGAACAGTGTGTAAGCAGTTTGTAATTCTTGAGTCATTAAACGTTTGACTTTAAGAATAATTTGTTTATGTATTCTAGTCGTGCATTGTTACAGAATATTTAAAATTTTATTGAACATCTTAGATTCCTTTTTATTGTCATGAAATTGATCTGGAAATGTTTTAAAACTATAAAGAGAGGAAGATTCGTTGTAAAAATCTAATCTATAGTATAGGAGGAAAATAATTGTAAAACCTTAAAAGCTAGGTACCGAAATAATTGTATAAACCAGAATACATAAAGCCAGAGAATGTACCACAATGATCACTATGACATAGTACACAGTACAATCCCTAGTGTTGAATTAACACCCAGTGTGTACATTTTGTGTCCAATGGACTTATATAAACAATGTAGGGTGTAAATTCAACACTCTGGGTATTAAATCAACACTGGTGATTTTGTTGTGTACAATTGAATATTAAGACAGTGAAGAAATATTATAAACTTAAATATAAAGATTTACTGTTGAATATTGACATCTTTCTCTGTGGACTCCGTTCAAAACATGTACTAGTGTGTCAAATTAAAAGCTATCTAAGCAAAATCCCATTAAAAGACGCGCTGAGTGATTCCTCTTGTGAATACTGACATAAGATGCTCATATACTGTATACCTCTGTATTGAAGTTGTTATGTACCTGTGGTTATGTAGTGTTAACTGATTTTTTTTAAGCTCCCATCCTGTCCCTGTGTCTGTTCCGTACTTACCTTGGGGAACCTGCTCTCCTCATCAATGAGCGAGATGATGTTCATAGGTTTGTTGGCGATCATATCCAACGCATCCTGATTATCCGTGAACTCGATGTGCAACCAGTTGATGTGCTCCAAGTTATACTCCTCCTGCTCCAGCTTGAAAACATGCTGCACGAAGAACTGCTGTAGGTTCTCATTGGCAAAGTTGATGCATAGCTGCTCAAAACTGGCCAAATAAACCAAACCAAATAGCAATTTGAGTGAGGAACAGAAGCTCAAACATCAACAGGGTAGAAAGAGTAATACACACCTGTTGATGGTGAAATTTTCAAATCCGAAGATATCGAGCAGCCCGATGGATCTGTAGATGACTTTGTCCTTAGTGGGCAAGGCTCTGTAGGTGGCAGCGTTGATTTTGTCCACTATCCACACAAATAACCTCCCATATATTCCCTAAAGAAGAAAGTGTCATAAGCTATTAGATCATCTTTTTAATTAATCACTCACAGATACTCATGTCACTGTTATTCATGTGGATTCTTAAGCTTTATACCACAGAGCTGTTGAATTCTTGAATCTGACTGGTCTGATGGGGTTGATATAAATCACAGGTTTATATTAATATGCTTGTTCTAATCATTTATCATTTTTATACATTTACACTGGGACTTGTCTGGTGGATGATCCAAATAATTTAAGTCCAACAATAAAATAAAATTTAAAAAATGTATTTTACGAAGAAAAACATATAGTTGTTGACATGGTGAAGTTTTCTGTGAGCAGTCTCCGGTGTGAGCGCTTTGTTACAGTCTTCAGAACTTTGCGCTTTCCGGTTTCTCAACAACATGACAAGTGACTTTTAATTTCAAGAAAGAGAAAAAAGAAGCTGGTGAGAGAATGACTGCTTATAGTTGCTATAACTTAAGTGAGAAAAGGAACAAACTAATTTCTGGGATGTTCCACAAAATCAAATGTACCTACAAATGGATAAAATGTACAAGGTGTCTTTCTTTAATAAATACATTAAAAAAAAAAAAAGTTGTAATCGTTGGCAAACTGCTGTGGTATAAGAGGAATAAAACACTTTAGGATGTGCTGTTATAGGAAAAGAACCAACTTCAAGGTGGTAACAGTAACTCCGCTTCATGCTGTTGATCGTTAGCTTATAACAAAATGCCTCACAGTGTTTTATTCCTGATGTGAGGTCAGAATTATGCTACAGAAAAAAGCAGTAGCAGGATGAAGGTCCCCAACCTTGACGAAAGCATCGCGTACATCAAATCCCTGGTCCACACTGAGCGGCGTGCATACGCTCTCTCCTCGGGTGATGAGTGTGCGTGTGGTCAAACATGTCATAACATCCTGAGGGTCCACCTAGGATCCACAGGCAAACAGAACTGATTACAATAAAAGTGTCATCTTTATTGGCCAATATTTTAGTACATAGAGAATTTATTGCTTAGAGAATGCAATGTTTTCTTTGGCATTTTCTTGATCTAATTTTGAAGGGAGCATCATATATACGATAGCTAGATAGCCTTCCAATTAGTGTTATGGACTCAGACACAGTCTCGTTGTTTAAGTCTAGGCTGAAATCATATTTGTTTAGTCAATTCATAGCTTTTTCTTAGGTAAAGGAGCAGATCTAGAGGGTTCATTGACATAGAGTGTTGTGGTGAACTGGGATGTTGTCAAATTAAAAATTTATAACCCTGAATGTATATATTTCTGTAAAGCTGCTTTGTGAAAATGTCCATTGTTAAAGGTGCTATACAAATAAAATTGAACTGAACTGAATTGAAAATTTTGGAAGTTTTTGTTTTTTATTTTTATTATTAAATAATATCCTTGTGGAAGTCTTGTTAAGAACCAACAGTTCAACAGAGAAGTATTCCAGAGATTGCTTTATCTAATAAGCAATGTAAGCACCCGGGCGTCTCCTAATAAGTTTTGAATTATGACTGTTGTCAACGAGGCTGGCTTGTGTGGGAAAAAGGAGCGCTGTTGGTCATTTGATTGTTTCATTATATGTCTTTGAAAAAGAACATATGTGTCTAGAGCAGAAAAAAGAAAAAGGGAGAAAAGGAACAAAATAAAGCTATAATTTGTACAGTGGTATCAGCAACATGTGCTTTTGTTTTGGCTATTACCAGAACAATGGAGGAAAAACTGGTATATTTAGAAAGGAAGTTCTAACAGAGTTCATACTGTGGCATCCAACCATCTGAGATCTCAAATTAGCCAGCGAGTAATTTATACAGTTTACACAATTTGCTTGGTTGATGGTTCTATCATACAGCCAGTAAACAGGATAGGAATTTAAATCCTTAACAAGACTGCTTGTTTAAGCATTTTGAGCAGCTCATGAGCATCTATCAATACTCACACATTTACACAAAATAATTATGATTTCTCTTATATTTGTAGGTTTTTAGATTTGGTTGCAATTTGTTTCACAATCACACCAACTAAACCTTGAGTCCTCTTTACAACTCATCAAGTTCAGTCCTCTTATTGTAGCCACACACACACACACACACACACACACACACACACACACACACACACACACACACACACACACACAATTCTTCACACAATTGTGCCTTTTACCACCAAGAGCAGATACACCACAACATTGTGTAAGGATGTGGACTCTGGATTCAGACTTTCACATGGCTGACTGTGAGAAGATGAAGAGCTGCAGACCAGCTGAGTGAAGGCTTTACCCACGCTGTGCTCACGCTCTAATAACACCATCTGAGTCTCACTAATGACTGCATTTATCTCCAACTCCTCTCTGCTCCTTTCCTCTATCAGCAATGAGAACTCCCTCCCACCAGGATAATCAGGGAGGCAAATCAGAGCAAGACAGTAAGAGGGAGAGGCGGAAAAAAAATCAGCCATGCAGGAGAAATATTATTCGTTTGAGTAATTCACAGATGTAGCTACGCACTGGTACTATACACACACACTCATTACACACACACACACACACACACACACACACACACACTCCGACAGTAGTTCTGCCAAACCACGGATTATTAATGTGACTGTTCCAATACATTATCGTTTCTATAGTAACAACTTACACAGGGACTTCATATCTTCACATGATCTAATAATGTTTTCTGTGAGGAGATATTTATGTCGCACTTTTGGAAGGAGTATCCAGTACAGGGATGTAAGTGAAAATGAAAACGTTCGGAATGAACAGATGTAAGTTCTAAACAGATATAAATGCAGAAACGAATAGGAGGTGCACAATATTATTAGAAAGTTTGTCAGAAAGATTCACACTGCGTCAGGTTAAGACGAGAGGTATGCATCAGGAAAAATGTCACATGAAAGGGAGATTTTTTTCTATCATATGGCTGTGTGGTCAGATATGCAGTTCTTGTTCATGTGTGAGTGCTTAGATATGAAGTTCGTGGCTGTGCGTGCGGTCAGATTCACAACATTATGGCTGATTGGTGTATATAGATAGATAGATAGATAGATAGATAGATAGATAGATAGATAGATAGATAGATAGATAAAGGATAATATAGATAGTACACATAGCGATACACAAAACACCATCATCCTCCTCATCTTCAGTCACCCCTCACCTCCAGCAGAGCTGCTGCTTTGGCCAGGTCAGACGAGCGCACAATTACACAAGCGTCCAGGTTTTTAATCATCCGAGCTGTGAATGAAGGAATAACACATTGATTAGCTATGCACAGCTGAGGTGATTTATTCACTGTTTTTTTGTGCACTGTGGCTTACCCTCGAAGCGCATGTTGCCCATGTGCAGGATGGCAGCCAGCAGCTTGGAGATCTCCCAGTTCTCTGTGTCTGTGAACATCAGGACCTTCATCGCTGACTGGATGCTGGAATACTCCTTCATGTAAAAATGCATCAAATGCAAATTCATTTAATAACTGTTTATGTATATATGAATGCATATATATAATATATATCCATCCACCCATCTTCTATACCGCTTATCCTTCCTTCACGGTCATGGGGGAACCTGGAGCCTATCCCAGGGAGCATGGGGCACAAGGCGGGGTACACTCTGGGCAGGGTGCCAATCCATCGCAGGGCACACTCACATACACATTCACACACCCATACACTACGGACACTCAGCTCAGTGTCAGGTTCTTGGCAATCTTCTTATAGCCTAGGCCATCTTTATGTAGAGCAACAATTCTTTTTTTCAGATCCTCAGAGAGTTCTTTGCCATGAGGTGCCATGTTGAACTTCCAGTGACCAGTATAAGGGAGCGTGAGAGCGATGACACCATATTTAACACACCTGCTCCCCATTCACACCTGAGACCTTGTAACACTAACAAGTCACATGACACCGGGGAGGGAAAATGGCTAATTGGGCCCAATTTGGACATTTTCACTTAGGGGTGTACTCACTTTTGTTGCCAGCGGTTTAGACATTACTGGCTGTGTGTTGAGTTATTTTGAGGGGACAGCAAATTTACACTGTTATACAAGCTGTACACTCACTACTTTACATTGTAGCAAAGTGTCATTTCTTCAGTGTTGTCTCATGAAATGATATAATCAAATATTTACAAAAATGTGAGGGTTGTACTCACTTTTGTGAGATACTGTATATATAGAATTAAATTTCATTCCAGTAGCTTGTTTTTACTGATTCAGTCACATGTACTCCATACTTCCAGGAAGTAATTCAATGCATCATCTCCATGGATAAAAGAGGATATAAACATCTTTCATCCAACACATCACTTACATTCATGTCATCCCGGCCTTCACACACCGTACAGTTGCCCTGCAGGACAGCCAAAGATGAGAGGACACAGTGGAGGACACAGTGGAGACAAGCAACATAATGTTTGTTATTCATAACGAAAATCATTCCACCTCCAAAAATGCAAGTTAAACAGTTTTAGCTACCAAAAGGAATCAGTGGTTTGATCTAATAAGACAGCAGTCTCTCACCATGGTCAGATAGGTGTAGTCTGAAGCCTGACCTAATCCCAGCTTAGTCTTCTGCTCTGGGTTCATACCCTGCAGCATGCAGTAGAAGACATGGTAGTTTCTCTCATCTGGAGCCTGTATAGAAAACTCTCTGAGCTTATAGTATCCCAGAACATATTGTTTTACATGTAAATATTCAAATAATCTACAACCCCAATTCCAAAAAAGTTGGGACGCTGTGTAAAATGTAAATAAAACCAATGCAGTGATTTGCAAATCTCATAAGCCCATATTTTATTCACAATAGAACATAAAAAACATGTCAAATGTTTAAACTGAGTAAAAGTACCATTTAAAGGAAAAAATAAGGTAATTTTGAATTTGAACACGTCTAAAAAAAGTTGGCCATGTTTACCACTGTGTAGCACCCCCTCTTCTTTTAACAACAGTTAAAAGAAACGGCCATCAAATTCAAAGTGACCTTATTTTTTTTTATTAAAATGGTACATTTCCTCAGTTTAAACTGATATGTTTTCTATGTTCTATTGTGAATAACATATGGGTTTATCATTGCATTCTGTTTTTATTTACATTTTACACAGTGTCCCAACTTTTTTGGAATCCATCTTCTACCGCTTACTCCTTTACAGGGTCACGGGGGAACCTGGAGCCTATCCCAGGGAGCATCGGGCACAAGGCAGGGTACACCCTGGACAGGGTGCCAGTCCATCGCAGGGCACTACTCATATACATTTTTTTTATAGTTCTATAAATAGGCATGATATGCAAGTTGGAAACACTTGCATCCATGTCCAAAGAACAGGCAACTGTCTTTTTCTATAGTGTTAATTGACATTCTTTACTGTTACTCTAGATATATACTAGCAGTTAACTATCTAGCTTGTTTGTACAATTTGACACTCAATATTCGAGTGTCGATTTTATTGTATAATAATGCTCAGTTCTGTTTGGTCAGAAGGTGCTGATTTTCTTAATTTCCAATAACAGCAGCTCTGTTAGTAGTGCTGTCTGCACTGTGTGTGTGTGTGTGTGTGTGTGTGTGTGTGTGTGTGTGTGTGTGTGTGTGTGTGTATATATATATATATTATATATATATATATATATATATATATATATATATATGTGTGTGTGTGTGTGTGTGTGTGTGTGTGTATATATATATATATATATGTATATATATATATATATATGTATATATATACATATATATACATATATATACACACACACAGCCTCTGTTTCTCTGTATGTAGGTACAGTATATATACATTGTCCAATTAAAGTACAATTACACTAAAAAAGAGAGAAATCATGAAAGCAGTCTGTTGTCTTTAAATGTGTGTGTGTGTGTGTGTGTGTGTGTGTGTGTGTGTGTGTGTGTGTGTGTGTGTGTGTGTTTAATAATTTGCCCGACATTATTCTTATTATTGGCAACGATGAGACCTCATGATATAAATGCATTGCTCAGCCCTAATTGTTTCATTGTTGAGCTGTAGGGAGAATTGAACCCTCTAATCTAAAACAACAACCAGTCATCACCGGGCAGCAGTGGCTTTACAGTAATATACTGTCATCAATATGTTAATATACTATTACTTTAATACTGTAAATAAACATTACAGTATGGATGCTGTAAATATGAATTATAGGAAGTAGAAATTAAAAGTGTAGTTGATCTCCTTGTCTTACCTGTCTGCAAACTCTTGACTTCTCCAGCAGGTACTGCTCTATCTTCGCCCCCTCGATGGCTCCTTTCTTGTTAAAGTGAATATCGATGTACTTCCCAAACCGACTGGAGTTATCATTGCGTATGGTTTTTGCGTTCCCGAAAGCTGTACAAGAACAAAAACGACTTCTCCTGAATTTACTTCAATAACAATACACCTCTTTCACGGAGGGAGAATTTTTATTGAGGTTTTTGTCAACTTAAAAAAAAAAATACAATGGCGGGGACCTGCTGCGTTACTTGTCTTAATGCATAATTATGTTCAAATTTTGAGAAATAATCTGTGATAAATGGAACGCATTTTGTCACAGTCATTAGGCAAACGTTACTTGGTAGACATATTGGGAGCAGACGCATGCTAATGAATTCCAATGAGAATCGTCTCCCATAAGGAGATCTGAACAGCAGGCTGATGTCGCTTTAGACAGATAGAGCAAATCTCTGAATAACGCTCCATCATGAGCCTGTCTCACTTCTACACAGCACTAAATAGGCATGCTGACTACCACTGATTTTGTACGATCCTCGTATCAAAATAAAAGGGAGAATAATGTTCTTTCTGACCTTCTAGAATGGGGGTGGCCTCCAAGACCTGCTGCTCGATCCACGAGTGCTGTCCACTGATAGAAGCCAGGAACTGCAGGATCAACTTGGTGCTCTCAGTTTTTCCTGCTCCAGACTCGCCACTTGGGAGGACAACACATGAACAAATCACACACACGTTGCCTTCAGTAAAAACACACACACACACACACACACACACACACACACACACACACACACACACACATATTCTTGCACCACAACAGAATACAGAATCATCCTGTGCAAAAGTTTACACCCCCATGGCTCTTAATGCATCGTGTTGCCTTCTTGAGCACCAGTGAATGTTTGCACCTTATGTAATAGTTGTGTACGAGTCCCTCAGTTGTCCTAAGTGTGAAAAGATGGATCTCAACATCATATAGCCACTGTTGGAAAGGCATCAAATATGCAGAAGATGCTGGAAAAGCAAAGAATGTGCAGGACCTGGAGGATTTTTCTGAAGAACAGTGGGCAGTTTAACTGCTCAGGACAAACAAGGGACTCATGAACAACTCTCACAAAACATAAAAACAGTCGTTGATCATTCATAAATATTTTCGTTCAAATTGCTTAATGAATGAATGTATTTACTAATGTTTAGTAATGTAGTAAAAAGATCTAGAAGTTATCTTATTTAGTAAAGTATGTATTGCTTGATTATAAATAGTTTACAACCAAATCTTAAAGTAAAGTGTCACAGTCATATGTTATTCTGCCTGTTTTAAAAAAGAAAAAGCTTAAGAAAAGTTTGTTAGATGCCTGCAGGTCTTGCCATTTAATATCACAGGGTACATGTATAGAATCTTGTATAGAATTTTTTAAATCATGGAATATTATAGAAAGCAGTACCTGACAGTAAACTACTGTCAGTATGTGAAATACAGTAACTCATTAGCTTATGTAAAGGCAAATTACTATTATTTCATTGTGGTTTACATTTACATTATTTTAACCATGGTGCAAGGATTTTACTTAGAGATTCATTAAGTATTTGTACAATGCAGTGAGTACCTGATGATGCAGCACTGGTCCTTGTTGTTCCTCTGCATGTTGAAGTAGCAGTTATCAGCAATGCTGAAGATGTGTGGGGGCATTTTACCAATCTTTTTATTAGTGTACAGGCGGATGTGGTCTGCTGTGTAGATGGGCAGCAGCTGGTAGGGGTTCACTGCCACCAGGATCGACCCTGTGTACGTCTGAAATGTCAAAGTGTATAATGTGTATATTAGGTGTCTATGGGGTACATACTGTAGGTAACATAGTAATAAATAAGTAGTAATAAATTCTAAATAATAATAAGTAATAATATATTTTGTGAAATGCATTGCTTACCTGTAGTGCAACCAGAATTTAAGTTGTGAGTAATATTATTATTATTTATTTTTGAATAAAAAACAAGCATGAGTATTATGGAGACAAAATGAAAATTTCATAGCGCAACAAAGCCATGCATTTGCTGTGACAAAAAAATGTTTTACTCTCTAAAATGTGAGAAAAAAAGGATATGCTATGATCTTTACTTTAAATATACACACTTTAGTGCATTCTAAAATTAATTAATTTAAATATTGTAGTTCATGTATTTGAAAACATTTCTATGATTCATCTGAAGTCATTACAAGACTTATATTGCAGTTTTATTTAAAAAAAAAAAAACAAAAACAAACAAACAAAAAAAAAACTCAACATACATCTTACATACTTCTTAAATTCTTAATGACCTGGGCATGAACGTATTTTAATGTTATTATCACGTTAATGTTATAACGTCACTGCTGTTAAAATGTAAAATAAATAAATAAATACATACATATGACAACTTTAAGCTTTTTCTCTATTATTTGCATTGATTGATTGATTGATTGATTGATTGATTGATTGATTAAGTTCTTTCAGACTTATCAGTGTCATAGTATACAGATGTATCCTTTAAGAATGCGCATTTTTTCACACAGAATTTAAATTCATTTGTTGCGTTTCACACAATAACCACCAGATGGCGCATGGAACAATATACTGTAGCTGAACACAGTAAAATAAAAATGGAATGTGTGGTTGAATGGTTCACATAAAAATATTACGTTTCTCATCAAAACTTATGATAAACTTAATTTAAACAAGTTTCGTATTACAATAATAAAATATAAAGTGAGCGTGATCGAGTCTCATAGTACAGGTACAATAACTATAGTATTTAAGTTAAGGACATTGTGTGTGCATGATAGGATAGTGCAGCGGTAATATGCAAGTTTGCAATACCAGCGAACAAGGTTCATGCCCCAGATAAAACTAGCTGTTACAGAAGTAACTAAATGCATAAATTCTACTTTAAATTTAAAACTCTGACAGCGTACTTTCAGTTGATGGATGCCCCATTTATGTTTTTGATGAGCTGCAGAGATATTCAAGACAACTATATTATATATTTTTAATTTAATATATAAAATTGTTTTATTCACAAGTGTCATGTTTATTAACAAGTGTCATAATGAATTTTTATTCGATATGTAGAATAATTGGATCAAATCAAGCAATGTCTAGAAATAGGTGCATTTTTATAGCTTACCATTTAATTTTCCAGTTTAACTTTTATTTAACTGTAGATAAAAAAATAAATAAAGGAATTCTTTGTAACATTATTTTACAATGACAGAAATCACAGACTATTTCAAATGCAAAAAGTTTAACTAGCTTACCATATGGATTAATTAACTAGCAACGTTTACCCAATGTACGGATATATAGAAGACTTTAAGCATAGAAATGTGAAAGTACAAATCAGTACAAGTATGTTTATATGCATACTTGAAAAATAAGTATGCATACTAGAATTTGAAGTATGCATACATAAAATTCTAGTGTGCATATTTAAAAATAAGTATGCATGCCAAAAGTTAAATATACTTACTTAAAAATAAGTTTGCAAAATAAATATACTCACAAAATCCAGTATGTTTTTAATTCAAAACATTTGATCTATGTCTGTAAGTCTCAGGGGTAAAAGTAATATTCAGGACATGGGGAAGCTCTACTTTTTTCATGGCTGCCAAGAACATGGGGAACAGTAATGTTACCTGCATGTGTTATAGTCACACTGATATCATGGAAATGTAATTAAAACTATTTCATTGCACATGTTTCTGTTTCAAGGGTTTCATAAAATAAATAAATAAATAAATAAATAAATAAATAAATAAATAAATAAATAAAAAACCTAGTTAGTGGTTAGGTTTATTGGTCAGACCTTAGATGTTTACTATTCCTTATATGTCAGTCTGAGCATCAGAATCATGCTGAAACAATTCATTCAATCATCTACATATTTTTCCTGGTCAGAGTCACGGTAGTCTCACGAGTCAGACTTTTAGTTAAACCATTAAGTGGCATGATTTCAAGAGGTGGGAGAAAACTGGAGAACCTGTAGGAAACCCACACAGGCCCAGGAGGATCCGTGAAACTCTGCAAAAGTGACCACAGTTCAGAATTGAACCAGCAACCCACGGAACATGAAGTAACATCATTATCCATTATTCCAACTCACCACCGCAGCTGGTGCAAGCTAATGTTTAACTAGCTTACTATATGGATTAATTAACTAAGCAACATTTACCTAATTTACTGATACATAGAAGTATTTAAGCAAAGAAATATGAAAGTACAAATCAGTAAACATAAGTACAAATACTAAACCATAAGTATGCAAAATAAGTATGCTTTTTTAAAAGTTGTACACAAATTAAGTATGGACAAAAAGTTTATATATAGTATGCATACTTAAAATTCTAGTATGCATACTTATTGTTTAAGTGTGCATACTTGAAAAATAAGTATGCATACTAGAATTTTAAGTATGCATGCAAATATTTAAATATACATACTTAAAATCAGTTTGCAAAATAAATACAGTAAAAGTTATGCATACATTTATGGTTGAAGAAAATAGCTGTTATTAAGATGTACTGCAAGGTTACAATAATTGAATGGCAACTCTGCTGCCAGGATTTTACTGTACAATTGACAGGAAGTATTTTTACTGTACATTTGGATCCTGGGGATGCAGCACTGGTGTTTGTTGTTGTTTATATAGCTTTGAGTTAATATGAATTATGATTTAAAATATGTTCCAATAGAATAGATCAAGGAAAAAAAAATTTTCCGTTCACAATATTTACACATTTGACTTTATATGCAACATAATAATAATAATAATAATAATAATAATAATAATAATAATAATAATAATAATAATAATTTTGTAAAACATTTCTCAACAGGTGTTGGTTGCAATGTAAAGAGTATTTCTAGGGGAAACTTTAAAATAAAAATTTGGCTCAGTGGTAAAAGGCTCTGGGTTATTGATCAGAAGGTCATGAGTTCAAGTCCCAGCACTGCCAAGCTGCCATTTTGGGGCCCTTAAATATGGTTTTCATTTTACATTTATATAAAATTATATTATTATATAAAAATAAATAATTATTATGTTATACTGTTGCTGTTTCAGTTGTTGTTTGTTGTGGAGGGTTTGTCTCCTCTTCAGGAGGTAAAATACATGCCCAATTGGGTTAAGGTCTGGTGATTGACTTGACTAATATAAAACACTGTTCTCCCTGAAATCCTTTGTTGAGTGGGCAGTTTGTTTTGGATCATTGTCTTGCTGCATGATGGACGTTCCTCCCAATTAGATTGGATGCATTTCTCTGTAAATTAACAGGCAGAACATTTCTGTAGATTATGAACTCATTCTGCTGCAACCATCATGAGTTATATCATCAATAAAGATTAGCGAGCCTGTTCCAGAAGCAGCCATGCAAGCCCAAGCCATAACACTACCTCCACCATACTTGACCGATGAGCTTGTATGTTTTGGATCATGAGCAGATCCTTTCTTTCTCCACACTTTTCCTTGGCTGACCTGTTTTATGTCTGTTTGTTAGTACACCAGTGGTTTCTTTCTTGTTCAGGACATTCCAAATTATTGTATTGGATATGCCCAATGTTTGTGCAATGCCTCTGATTGATTTTCCCTCTGCTCAGAGCTATCTAACAGGACAAACTTGTCTAACAAGAAACACCTGTCAGTTACATGTTCCAGTATTTTTACTCACCTACAAATTGTATGGTCTGATCCAAAAAGTTCTATGTTTATGTCATTTAACACATTTACATATAAATACCAGAAAATAAAATCTGTAATTCTAAACCCTCTTCCCATATACATCTTTCGATTTCAAACCCAAATGTCTTCAGTCTACAACAAAAAGAAATTAATTGGCCTTGCTGTTCCAATATTTTCAGAGGGGACTATATAATATTCGACCTTTATAAACATATGCTATGAAAATCACCTCTCAGCTCTGTACTAATAATACATGCCATATAATGTAGTATACAAGAGGATAGAAATTCAGCTAACAGAGCAGAATGTGAATTTTCCACTTGTCTATTTAAGTTGTCTATCGAAACCATTAGATAAATAAACACATGACGAATGAACTTCTTTAAAAGATTGATACTTACTGCAAAGTATTGATCTTACTAGTATCCACTCAAAAAAAAGAAGATATTTAGCCTTGACATAACACAATTTAAATTAGGTTAAGGCACAGCTCAAAGTCAGTCAGGGTCATGTTGTCCTCCATCAAGTATTTCAGTGGTGTAAATGGCTGACGGGGATACGGGAGTGAACCAAGAGGAAAAGGTCATATTCTAGCAAAACTGGCTGATCTGAGCAAGAAAGAAGAACAGCTAATGCCTAAAATGAACAATACTTGGTGCACTGTGTACAGCATATGCCACTTTTATTACCAATCTGTGCATCTGTGCATCAATAAGAAGGAGAAACATTACATCAAGTGGCTTGTAGGATTAAGAGTGATATCATGGACAAAACGATGATATGATGATAAAGTAAATCATTTTACTAAACGGACTAAAGTCAGTTGTATCCCCTTCAGCCAGAATTACAGCAGCTCTGGCTGCATTTCAAATCACAAGTTTATAATAATGCACTCAGTCTAGTTATATCTTCTGTAGTAACTTGTTCACTGGGACTCGGATGGTGGATGCCCCACATAAACAGATTAAAAACATGCTGTTGTTTAACAAAGAATTGATATTGTGAAGTTTTCTGTAAGGAGACTATTATTTCACATTTAGGTAATGAGTCTCCAGTGTCAGCGTTTTGTAATTGTTGGAAGACTGCTGTGGTTAAAGAGGAGTGAAACACACCAGAATGTGCAGTTAAAAGCATGCCCCCAAGCGTTTTATTCAATATTAAGAAACTGTACACTCACATATATGACTCTCTCATTGTAGCGAATGAAGAGGTTTCGGAGAATGCCGGCTTCATTCAGGTCTCCCAGGCGAATCATATCCTCCACGCCGTGGATGGAGGTCGGGTGCATGGGCTTTATGTTTGTGGCATTCTGAGGAGAGATCCAGTGCTCCTGCACACAAACATAATACACTCGCACTGCAGCATCATTCACACTGAAAGTCAAGTGACGAAAAGCAGGGCACTCTTTAGGCGTGGTGTTTGTCATTGTCTTATTAAACACTCACCTGACCCTCATCATCCAAGACCTGGATCAGGCCCGAGTCGCAGAGCTTGACTACAGCTCCAACTGGAACATCGAACGGCTTGCCTGTCTTGAAATCCAACCAGACATAATCCCCCTGTAGGGACAAAAAAATTTAATCAATCAATGACTCAATAAATGAAACCACTATGACATATCTAGCACCTTTCCTTTCACACAGAGAACACAGCTATGTTTTAGCTACAATTTGAAGAAAAATAACATCTCTTCTTAATAAAAATAATGCATGGCCATGATTTTGTAAGGCGAGGGAAAGAAATCATTCATGTATGGGAACGAGATTAGATTCTTGTTACAACACCTCGAGCAGCACTGAAACAAAACAAATAATATAACACCAACCAAACCTACACATAATATAATAATAATAATAATAATGATAATAATAATAATAACAATCCAATCCATTAATAACATAGTATGCACTAATATATTGGAGGACAGGATATAAATGTGTTATACGCTATGTTATTACTATTATTCATTGTTATCTACTTATTTATTCAATGGATTAAAAATGGATTTAGAAAAAAGAAACAATTTATTTAAAAAATTCATGTGTATATTATTTGTTTGTTTGTTTGTTTTCTCATAGTGTTGTATTCTTATATTATCATTTATAAAAGAGGTCAATTCAAATCCTGAAAACATAGGCACACCCTTTAAAGATCATGAGCAACAATTATTATGTAATAATAAGCACAGGCATAAAACACAACATCAATAAGTTACAAGCCAACATCAAAAAAAAAAAAGTTGGGTTTAAAAAAATAATAATAAAATTAAAAAATTCATAGAGCTAAACATAAGTTGAGCTTATGATGTTAACATCAGGAAAAAAAATATATACTATACCAAAAACAACCAAACAACCAACCAAACAAACAAACAAACAAACAAACTAACTAACTAACTAACTAACTAACAATCAAAAACTAAGTGAAACATTCACATGAATATACTGGTTTGTTAAGCTGTGGGCACGACTTAATGATGTTATTTTCACACCTTTCTAAGACGTGAAACACATTAGGAGCCTGTTCCTACATGTTAATAAGTTATGGCCAGAAATTACTCTTATTAAGAAAGGATGTTAACTGTAAAGCTCTGTAAATTTGGAATTTTAAACAAACACTGACAAGGGAAAAAAAACTGAAAATATAAGTATTTTGAATGACAATAAAATGAAATAATTATTAATACCAAATAAATACTGCTAAAACACAGATTTTACATTGAAGTCAATAAATCAGTATCTTAATAGTAAATAATAGTGTGTTTTCCTGACACACAGAGACAGAGTCTTACCTGCTGCAGAATGACCATGTTTCTGTTTTTTACTTCTTGGCATTAGTCACCATGTGAGTGTCCTGAATAAAATAAAGAGCGACACTGACACTTAGGAGAGAGTCCGACTGTAAACACACACAAATGTGGTCCTTATGGAAAAATACACATTTCACATGCGATCGTTTTTCACATGATTATGTGAATCATGTGATGACATCTTCTCTGATTTTAGCATGTTATGCCCTGAAAGTGCACATGTGAGATCATTTGAACTGTCATCACATGGGGAAAAAATTATGTGTGATAAAATGTCCATTGAAAACTGAATTAATCATGTCAGAAATGTTGAACATTTAAACACATACACTAGATACGAAAAATTCAATAATCATGTAATTTTTACACACTGAATGCATAACAGTAACAAGCATAAATTGAACATGAAAATCGAATTAATTGTGTAAGAAAACACATTTTCACGCATGCACTACCTGTGGGGGAAAAAATAACATGGGAATTAAGTAATTCATGTGAGAAATCAAAACATCAAAATAACACATGCAAAACAATACGTGAAATGTCTAAAATTCAAATGTGAAGTTTATGTGACTTTTCTGTAAAGAGGCTAATAATGTACAACTAATTTTACACACTTTACATTATTTTAAGCTAATTAAATTTGTTTGTGATCTACGCATATTTTACTGTTTTAACCCTTTCTCACTATACACTGGCATTCGATTCCACTGGTGGAATGAAAATCGATTTATCGGACATTTTCAATTAATTTAAACAAATTAATTATGTTTGTTATAAGATCAGTCAGGACACTGTTGTGTTTCTGTGTGTAGAGTATCATGGCTCTGTTTAGCTGCTGGTGAGCAGGGCGATGGGAAAGGGGAGGGGTGTGAGCCCCCTGCTGGTCAAAAAATCACACCTCTCCACAATAACACTGGTACAGAGATAAAACGGGCAGCACAAGTAAATCTTTTTGACAGGAAAAAAAAAACTGTATATACAACTGCCACAATAAAATTCTAACATTTAAACTTAGTAGTGTTTACAGTCATATGAGGCATTAACCACTACTGTGGAGTGTGACATCACAAATAAATTCAATGCTGAACCAGGTGGAAATCCCATTTTTTGGTCTCTGGTAAAAAAAAAATAGATTTCTTTAACACAGAGCTAATCTCTAAGTAACATCACATTCATTCCAGGTCTGAAAATTCTTTCCCTTCTGTTTACATGTCTCCGTTAAGGAGACATTTAGGAGAGTGTCAGTGTTGTCCTATTCTTTCATCTAAAGCATCTAATTGCCTGTGATGCACAGTTAACTTAGGCCTATCCACCACATACAGTACATTTGACCTAGCTCACAAGCCTATGACCAAAGGACTGACAGGGACAAATTGCTTGTCAGTGAAGATTCTAATCACATAATTGGATAACAGCCTGTATTTTGGTATCAGAAAGTAGTAAATGGAAGCAAAACACCACAAAGATGCTAATGGCCAGAGTGCTGAGTGCGGACACTGACACTGTAGCACTGACGTGATACTTCCTGGTTGTTACTAAATAAAGGTAATGTGAAGTTTGTCATGGACATCTTAATTGCTCCCATACTCTATGCTAATTAGCTTGCAGATTAGCTCTGTCAAAAATAGCACTGCAGTGCAACACTGAGGCAAAACCTTCCTCTTAATTCAGCCCTTAAACATTACACATTTAGGGGGGAAAATGCTCTTACATGTGTAGCAGTGCAGTAAATATTCAAATTCCCAGAACAAAGCGCTTCTGTCCTAGCTAGGACTGAAACTGTTGTGAAAGTAATGGTTGCTCTGCTTTTAGCCATGACAGGTATTAGAACAGCAGCGAGTCACATGGCCAAGACTGTCAGGAGCTTGTGGCACGAATATCTTCTTTGTTTACAACTCTTAGCATACTTAATGGAAGACATAATTAAAACACACAGCACAAAACAAGTGACCAAATGCCCTTTTTTTAATTTTTTATTTTTAAATGCAATTCTTCTTTTAAGTTGTGTAAATTGAATATGTGTACTGTATGTGAAAGGGTGTATGCTTGTGTACTTGTAGTTGATGTGAGGTTATAAAACAAGAAAAGGACAATAAATATATTGGAGAAAAAAATTGACTAAATGCACTTCTACTCCATTGACCTCTGCACCTACCTCCAAACAAACAGCTATAAAAGCACTATTAGAAGTAATGCCCAGGCCTAATGCTTCACGTAAGTATGATATGATTTGAGGATGGGTAGGTTTCA
This sequence comes from Ictalurus punctatus, assembly GCF_001660625.3. Classification (NCBI taxonomy): domain Eukaryota; kingdom Metazoa; phylum Chordata; class Actinopteri; order Siluriformes; family Ictaluridae; genus Ictalurus; species Ictalurus punctatus. The sequence continues at coordinate 18,241,671 of NC_030433.2, forward strand.
ATCAGCACACGGTAGATTTCCCAGCATGGAGTGTGCTGCTTGCCCCACTACTTTGCCCTTTGTAAGAGTTCTTTGTCATCCATTGTTTTGGCATGTGCCTTTGTTTTGGTTCTAGTCCTTTCTCTGTGCCAGCCCTGCCATTGGTTTGTTTCTCAAATGTGTGCACCTGTTCTGTGTTTAGCCCTTAATTCTGTTTATTTTGCTTCATCCCAATCCGCCTACTATCCATACTAAACATTATCCGAGATTTGAATTAATGTGTCCCAAATTGTAATATATTGAAATGAGTATCCCAAAGGTACCCAGATGGTCTACTATTTCTGGTGGATTTTCGAGGTGTGACTCCACGGACACTTTTTCAGCAAATATTGCCGACAACTCTTTGCGGAAGGGATGTGGAGTTTTGTGATGGTTTGCTTTGCCAAATTCGACCTGCAAACATGGCGGATGAATGTAAAGTCGGTGATGCGTTTTTAGTAGTTAAGTACATTTTAGAGAAGTGTTAATAAAATGTGTAAAATTAATCAAGCAAATGGTAAATTAAATGATATAGTATAAATTATATAGGGAATAATGAATGAAGAAAAGCTGAGATGCAATGAGGAGTTTGTTACAGTGATGGTGTGCATAACTAGGCAACAACGTTCTCTTCCGTCAATTGAGGTGTTAGTATGTCCCAGTACTTGCATACGCTTTTGCTACACACTCAAATGTATGTACTTTTTCTTCACAAAAAGAGTACATACTTTTAGTTCATAGCATAAGTAGGCAAACTGGGACGCACCATTTGTCTCTTTGCAAGCCAAATTTTCCTATTTCCGTCTATGTCTGTTTAAAAAAAAAAATTCTTATACTATGAACTACACTCAATTAATGGACACACTGAGTTTACATACTTGAGTCCTGTTTTCCACTTCTCACCCACTCAATGACAAGTAGAAATTTGACAGTAAAATTACTTTAAGTCCCAGACTTATTGTCACTCTTTATTTAATTTTATCTAGGCACGAAGCAAAGTCAATAATAATATCACAAGCCATAGTGAAGTAATTGGCGGTTTAGTGGACTTTGAGAGAAATAAAATCCGTCCTCTAGCTAGTAAGGAGGTGAAGGCTAATATGTCTAACTGTTTGGAGTCCGAGTCTGAACTTTGGGGACCCCAAACATTGCAAAAAATTTTCTCCAATAATTTGAAGCACTCGACAAAGAAAATACATGACCCAAATTACATGGGGAAGTGTGACATCTGTCACAAATATCATCAATGTTGGGATATATTACAGAAAGCCAGTCCTTGGAGTAGTGAACCCTATGCAATATTTTAAACTATGTGAACCCTAGCTGTGCACATATTGTGCTTGTGTGTATTCTATTAAGGGCACTCTCCCACCATTCATCCATAAACTCTTCACCCAACTCGTGCTCTCAGGCACTTTTAATATCAGCAATAGAATAAACCTCTAAATCCACATGTTGACAATCGATAGTTGAAATGAGTGTTTTTTGAGAGGGGATGAACTCAAGAAACTCTTTCCACACCTGCTTAGTTGGTAAACAAGAGTAATTTAGGAATAGGGAAACAGAACTGTGCCTGGCCTGAAAATAACAGAACAGGTGAGACCTTGGCAGCTCAAATATAGAGGACAGCTCAACATAACTGCAAAAAGTACCATCCTTTTAGAGATCTCAGAAAAATCTTAGTCCTTTACCATAATACACCTGAAGAACAAGATCTGTAATCAATGGAGGAAATAAATGATTCATAAATAATGGCATTAAATAAGAGGCAGAAATAAACTTAAAGTGGTGTCTAAACTGACCCCATATCTTAAGGGTAGAAATGACCAGCTGGATTATCTGTATAACCCAAGGAGTTAATAGGTAAAGAGGCAGTGAATATAGCCTTTAATGAAGTAAATAAACAAAATTTGCCTCCAGACTACACCATGGGACCGCCGGTGAGTTGAACCAGTACGTTAACTTGAATATTGGCTGACCAGTAATATAATTTAAAGTCTGGTATGGACAGCCCCCCCAGCCCCAGCCCCCCCCCCCCCCCCCCCCCCCCCCCCCCCCCCGCACCACCACCACCTTCAAATTTGCATTTTTGGAGTAATACTTCCCGAAATGTGGGCACGTTACCATTCCACAGAAAAGGAGTATTTGGTTGATAGATTTAAAGAAACTATTTGGCAAAAAACAAGGGGATACATTGAAGGGGAATTCATTTTCATTATGTTAATCCTTCCTATTAAAGTTAAGGGAAGATTGCACCAAGTTTGGAAATCAGATTTAATTTCAGCAAGCGAATGGGAGAAATTATCAGAAAAAAAGAGATGATAAGGGTCTGGTGATATTAATGCTGAGATACTAAAAACCAGACCTACTCAGTTTAAATAGAACATCAGACTTTTAAAGACACAGGGCCAGCGCATTGACAGGGTAGCATCTGCTCTTTTAGAGGTTTATTTTATAGCCAGAAAATGAACCAAATTGTTTCAACTTAGATGTGATTGAGGGGATACAGGGGGTTGGATCAGAAACATATAGCAACAAATCATCAGCGTAAAGTGACAATTTAATTTCAATATCTGAACGAGTAATTCCCTGCAATATAGAGGAAGACCTCAAGGCAATTAACAGTGGCTCAATGGCCAAGGTAAACAACAAAGGGGAGAGCGGGCATCCCTGACGCATCCCATGTCCTAATTTAAAGTAACCTCACCGTGTGTCATTAGTGCGTACACTTGCCTGGGGAGAAGTATATAGGAGATGAATACAAGAAATAAAATTATTCACAAACACGAATTTTTGAAGTACAACAAAAAGATATGGACACTCAACTCAATCAAATGCTTTTTCAGCTTTGAGGGCCACAATAACCTCAGGAACAACAGATGAATGCTTGGAATAAATTATATTTAAAAGACATATTTGTGGACATAGTAAAACAGTTGTCTCCCTTTAATAAATCCAGTTTGCTCCTCTGATACAATATCTGGGAGTATCTTTTTGAGACAGCCAGACAACACTTTGGCTAATACCTTGGCATCTGTAAAGAAAGGAGTCAATAAGAGCTGCAAGATGTGGGATCCTTCTCCTTATTTTGAAGTAAAATTATGTAAGGTTGTGACAGTCTCCAGAAAAGAGCCACACTCTAACAGCTCTGTATACACAGTTAAAAGTAGTGGGGCCAGTTAATCCCTTGGTAGGGAAGCCATCTGGGCTTGGAGCTTTATTATTTTTATAATTTTTTTAATTATTATTTTATCATTTACCAGTGTAACCTCTTCTATACTTAAAATGGGCCGTGGTTGGATCTTCCAGCAGGACAATGATCTAAAACATACATAAAAATCAACACAAAAATGGATTACTGACCACAAAATCAAGGTCCTGCCATGGCCATCCCAGTCCTCTGACTTGAAACCCATAGAAAACCTGTGTGGTGAACTGAAGAGGAGAGTCCAACAGCGTGGACCTCGAAATTTGGAGGATCTGGAGAGATTCTATATGGAGGAATGGTCTCAGATCGCTTTCCATGTATTCTCCAACCTCATCAGGCATTATAGGAGAAGGCTCTTATCTGTTATCTTGGCAATGGGAGGTAGCACAGAGTATTGACTATTGGATGGTGGTGTCAACACTCGAGAATTTGAATGATGCAAAGCATGGTCAATTAAGATCAGCAAAAATCAACATACTGTATGACTATTCAATGAGGGAAGAGTTTCAAATAATCTGTTTATGAAACAGTGGTCATCAAAGATAGGTGCGTACACATTCATTAGAGAACAGGATTTTGCATTAACATGCTATAACATACTATAACCTACTATAATCAAATATCTACCATTGTTATCAGCAATCACCAGAAAATTGAACTCTCTTATTAATTAAAACTGCAACCCCTCTGGCCTTAGAGTTAAAATTAGAGTGGAACACCTCAGCCACCCATGAACACCTAAGCCTCAAATGGTCTTGATTTCTTAAGAGAGTCTCTTGTAAAAACAATATCACTTTTAAGTAATTTCAGTATATTGCAAATATCTTGGCTCTCTTAACCGGGTTGCCCTTAACATTCCAGCTCAGACATCTAATGAAAGAACCATAGCAGGGTTACTCACAACGCCAAGAATGTTAGTCATTTATGATACTACTCTGGCCCTAATAGTCACTAAATCATCTCCCAACTCTGCAACGCAGAACAGAATATTTCTGCAATCTCACTGCGTAGTGAAGATAATAATTCAGCTTTGAGGGCAACCTTTTTACCTGACTCCACTGCATGCACAGCTTGCACATCTGAGTTAGTCAAGGAATGAGGAAACGAGGGCGCAGTGAAAATAGCAGGCCGCTGTTGCGATGACGGCACATTATCTCCTTAACTGGATCTACTCTTCATCTTGCAATCCAAGAGGCTTGTTTATAACAAGAACTATTAACCAACACGTATACACTGGGTGGTAAGAATAAATCAACCAAAATACTGAAATATTGTTAGGCACTACAGGAGCATCAAAGTCACGTCCTACTCCATAGCTCCCCTAACCGGAAGACCCCAAATACAAATATGTTATTTGGAATTAACAGATAATGTGTTCTCAACTAATATAAATCCGATTTTTTTTTAAAGAAAGCTTGCCCATATGGGCAAGTTCATCACAGTGCATCTGATTGAGACTAGTTAGAGCAGCATGTTTTTCCATCCATTTTCAGTAATGCTTATTCTACACAGGGTCACAGGGAGCCTGGAACCTATCCAAGGGGACTTGGGGCACAAAGCAGGGGACACCCTGGATGGGGTGCCAACCCATCGCAGGACAAAACCGCACACACATTCACACTCTATGGACAATTTGGAAATGCCATTGTCAAATACAACACATGTCTTTGGACTGGAGCAGGAAACCGGAATACCCGGAGGAAACCCCCAAAGCATAGGGAGAACTCCATGCACACAGGGTGGAGGTGGGATTTGAACCCCCAACCCTGGAGGTGTAAGGGCCACCATGCCAGTAGGGTACGTTTATATATATATATTTTAAAACCCTTCTGGTTTTGTCCATGCCCACTTTAAAATCCAAATACAGATATTTGGAGCACTAAACAGATACAGATACAAACAGTAGCAATGAGTTAAATCCCTACTGTATACCCACAGTACATGAACCTGAAAAATGTTGACTAGTCATTGTGACTTTTTTCTACATGTTCTATGTCTAATGTTCTGTAATTTTACCAGCAACATCACATCTCTCACAATACAGATCAGCTGGTCTGAGGTCTTTAGGGCTTAGTCACATTCCTAGGGATAAAGCTGCTGCAAATTATGCAGACCTCTAATTTACATATTTCTGTTTAATCATTTCCCTATTCGGCACGGTGCTCTCATTCATCTTTGTCTTTTAGCAGGTTACCAGAGCAACCTTCTATCTCACAGGAAAACAGTGTTAACAGTACTGCAAGCTGTTCAACTTAGATTTCACTGAATGTAGTGCAAAAAAGCTGAGTACACTGACTGTAAGGCAAAGAGCACTTTTAGACATAGGCTGAGACATATGTCATATAATGTGTGGTCTTTATAGTGTGCCTAGTAAGAAGATTATCTTGAGCCCTAGTTGAGATTAGGCATTGCGCTTTTTTTTTTTATTAATCTGATATTTACAGAATGGGAGGCGCAGTGGTTCAATCCATCCATTTTCCTACACAGGGTCATGGGGACTGCCTGGAGCCTATCTCAGGGAACTCTGGGAACAAGGTGAGGGACAGGATTCACACACTACAACAATTTAAAGATGCCAATCAACCTACAACGCATGTCTTTGGACTAGGGGAGGAAACTGGAGTTTCCAATGTACAGTGAGAACATGCAAACTCCATGCACACAGGGTGGTGGTGGGGTTTGAGCCCCCAACACTGGAGATGCGAGGCATACCTGGACTGTGCTGATATTTATAATGCTACACTGGATATAAAAAAATTTTTTTACACACCTCCAGGAGTTTAAAGTTGAGAATCCCCACAGTATAGAAACAAGAAAAATCTACTAACAGCAAAAGTTAGTATTGACTACATGCTACAGAAGAACTTAAAAGTAGGATAAGGGTTAGATGATGAAATTCACTGCCTGGCTTGTGTTTTATAACAGTAATTTTGTAACCAAAGATCTGACACATATAAGCAGATTTACTAAACTAAACCTCAAGAGTTCCTGAGCTCTTTCATAAAAAACAAACAAACATTTGAACAAATGCCACCAACATTTCCCATGCTTTTCTAGGATTTTCTTATAACAGGGTTCCCACACATCTTTAAAAACCTGGAAAACCTAGCAATGACCTGAAAAAGTATAAAGCTCTAAGATAACACATGCATTCTAAGTACAACCCTTAGAGCACAGTGCTGTTGAATTCTCTATTCTGATTGGTCTGAAGATGTTGATTAATTCTCTATTATAGCAGCTCTGGCAGTAGTGCCAGTTCTACTTCAAATCACAAGTTTATATTAATGCATTCTTCCTAAAAGGTTATTGTTTCTATAATAACAGCTTACATGGGACTTGTTTGGCGGAGTGGCCACATAATCTCAGGCTAATAATAAATAGAGTAAAAAATGTGTTCTTATTTAACAAAGAAATATGTGTGCAATTGTTGATATGGTGAAGTTTCCTCTACGGAGACAAGGCATAGATTTCCAATGTGCTTCAGTGTCAAATTGATCACATATTGTTTTCATAGATTGAATCCTCAAAAGTTGTACCAAAAAATGTACAAGTTGTACCAGTCTCCATACATAAGGGGAATTAATAAGACTGTGCATTATGGCTGACTCTGACTCCAACTTCCTTCCAAGCTTGAATTTGCAAGGAAATTCATTTCATTGTACACATAAGGACAAGGTCTGTGTTACCCATTGACACCAATAAAGTCCCAGTGACCATTTATTAATTTTTTTACTTGGAGTATGTGGAATTATTTGATTTTCCTTTACTTTCTCTTATGCTTAAAATCTGATTTATTCTCAGGGTGCTGATTCGTATTAATTGTGAGTGTATTCTGTAACAGGGTGTTCTGACCTGATATGTCATGCTATAAGATACAGTAAGTGTACATAAGCAGATAGATAAGTGGTACACATTGTCATGTGAAGACCCTTTTATCATACAATGTGCGACACCTCTTTGAACACGTTATCGCATAAATGACCTAAAAACCTGTTATATATTGGCTTTCACACACACACAGTAAAGGAGACAAGTTGCAAGAGCGAAACTGAACTCCGACTACACTCCTGTATTTCTCCATCTGAAGAACTTCTGCAAATAAGATTCATCTGCTATGAAGATCCTGTCTCCAGATTTATCCTTCCACCCTTTGCGTCTGATTGAAGTGTTATTATGGTGTAAAAGACAACAAGTATTTGAGTCTGTTCTGAGTTGGCTCTGGTTTGCCTTGATCTAGCTCCTAACATACATCCCATTTGATCTATATGAACATGTCATGTACAGTGTGATACGATTACAACAACCATCCCTCCTAAATTCTCAGATAGTGATGACTGAGGATCTGACCAAAATTGTTTAGACCATACATTTTCTACATTTTCACCTGCTTTAAAAATTTTCTGCATTTACGGAAGTGTACTCTTAATTTTCATTACGCCATCATACATCAAAGGAAATCTTTCTTTAATTCATTACATTTTATTTATACAACAGCCCTATAGTTTCCTAAGTCTAATAGGTCAGAAGGTGTTGATTAATTTTCTCTAATAGCAGCTCTGACAGTACTGCTGTGCACCTACAAATCACAGGATCAATGCCTTCATTATACACCGATCATTATAAGACCATAACCTTAAAGCCACCTGCCTAATATTGTGTAGGTCCCCCTTGTGCTGCTAAAGCAGCTTTGACCTGTTGAGGCATGGACTCCACAAGACCTCTGAAGGTGTGCTGTGGTATCTGTCACCAAGACATTAGCAGCAGCTCCTTTAAGTCCTGTAAGTTGCAAGGTGGGGCCTCCATGGATCGGACTTGTTTGTCCAGCACATCCCACAAAAGCATGATCGGATTGAGATCTGGGGAATTTGGAGGCCAAATCAACACCTTGATGTCTTTGTCATGATCCTCAAACCATTCCTGAACAGTTTGTGCAGTGTGTACTTGGTCTGCAACAATGTTTAGGTAGGTGGTACATGTCAAAGTAACATTCGCATGAAAACCAGGACACAAGGTTTCCCAGAAGGAACACTGTCCAGAACATCACACTTTCCCTGCTGGCTTGCCTTCTTCCCATAGTGCATCCCAGTGCCATCTCTTCCCCAAGGTAATTGACGCACACACGCCCGGCCGACCACAGGATGTAAAAGAACACATGATTCATGAGACCAGGCCACTTTCCTACATTGCTCCATGGTCCAGTTCTGATGCTCACATGCCCATTGTAGGTGTGTTCAGCAGTGGACAGGTGTCAGCACGGGCACTCTGCAGCTATGAAACCCCATATGTAGCAAGCTGTGATGCACTGTGTGTTCTGACACCTTTCTATCATAGCCAGCATTAACCTTTTCAGTAATGTGCTAGAGTAGATCTTCTATGGGATCATGCCAGAGGCTCCTAGCCTTCGCTCCTCGTGCACATCAGTGAGCCTTAGGTGGCCATGACCCTGTTGCTGGTTCACCAGTTGTTCTTCCTTGGACAACTTTTGGTAGGTACTAATCACTGCATACCACTGCAAGACCTGCTGTTTTGGATATGCTCTGACCCTGTCATCTAGCCACCACAACTTGGCCTTTGTCAAAGTCGCTCAAGATTCTTACACCTGCCCATTTTGCCTGCTTCCAACACGTCAACTTCTAGAACTGACTGTTCACTTGCTGCCTAATATATCCCACCCGTTGACAGGTGCCATTGTAACGAGAGAATCAATGTTATTCACTTCACCTGTCATGGCTGATCGGTGTATTTTAATTTGTTAAATCACAACACGTTTTTATTTGCTTGTTACTAGTTTATTATTAATTTATTAGTTTATTATTATTATTATTACTGTGTGAATTGTTACTATTGAACCGATAATGTATTAGAACAAGTGCATTCATACAAACTTGTGATTTGTGGCTTCTGTTATAGAAAATTAATCAGCATCTTCAGATTCAAGATTTCAACAGCACTTTGGTGTAAGATCTAGAGAGTAGCTATGACTTCCCTCTGATTTTATTTGTTATATGATATACAGTACGTGATGAAAAAGGACATTTTTAATGTCAGTGACTTAATAGCCCAATATTACACTTGTCCCACATTAATACTTAAAAATGGTATTCAACAGTTTTCTCACTTTCCACTTGTTTTTTATTCTATACATTTTTGTATTTCCCAGGATGTGGACACTCTGATCATATATGTCAGTGTGATCAAACAAATCAACAAAAATACATTAAACTCATCATTTAAGCCTGGTGAAGGGCCTGTAATTGAGGCCTGTTGTGGAGAATACAAAATAGCAGTAAGAGGCTTTGAGTAAAGCCTCAGTAGAACATGTGGTGCTCTAGGCAGCTTAAATCATGCTGCTGAATGCTTACTTACCTCTCAAAATGACAAATTCACTTCTCTACTCTTCTCTTCACTCCATTTCTTTCTTTTGTCCTATCTCTCTGGAAACACTTGAGGTAAGTCCACAGGTGCATGCACAGGAGGAACACAAACTCAGGAGCAAAATTCAGTAGCTGTACACTCATACATCAAACTTCTATTCTGCCCTATATGGTATACACATCTAATACACACATAATTCCTCGTCGTTGTTTTTCTTCTCTTTCTCTGAGTTTATATGAAGAGCTGAACCTGCTACCTGTTGCTGAGTGGTGCTGGATCCGGGAGCAGCAGTAGAGCAGTGAAACGCTCAGCACGTCACTTAGCCCCACTCATGATCCTGATTAAAGGAGGGAGGGCTTAAAGTGCACGCGGAGCCGCGAGATTGAACAGCTGATACAAAGGTCTACTGGTCAGTACACCACACTGTTGTGGTCACGTCTCGTGCCCGGTGCTTCCTCTCTCTCTCTCCCTTTCTCTTTCTCGCTCTCCCTCTCAGATTGTGCATGGGAAAAGGTCAGTGTTTTTCCATCTAAAAATGGAAGCTGGGTGTGACTGATATTATCAATGAATAGTTTGTTTAGGGAAGTGACAGAACAACGTCACACAATACACAACATTACAGAATTAGAAAGTGAAGTGAATAATTACAAAATACTGAAAAAGCTTCTGTTGAATACTCAGTTTTGATTGGGGAAAAAGGTTAAACCTGTTATTGTTTCTATAATAAACAACTCACACAGGGACTTGTATGGTAGATTCTCACTAATATTAAAACAGATTAAAAACATTGACATGCATACAGTCCTCTCTGAAAGTAGTGGCAAGGCCACTTCATTTGATTTTGCTATACATTGAGGACATTTAGGTCTGAGATCAAAAGATGAATATGAGACGATAGATCAGAATTTCATTACTAATTTCCTGATATTTACATCTAGATTTGTTTAACAGTTTAGGAACGTCTTTGGTGGCAGACCAACCAATTTTTAGCATAGCAAAAATATTGGAACAGATTGTCTTAAATCCAATCCCGAGCCATTTTTGTGCAGTGGATATATTAAGGGACACAGGACCGCCACAGACACTCAAATCAAAACACGACACTGACAAGACAGCTTTGTGGAATATTTTGTGTTACGTAAGGCACTTTTGTTCTTGATTATGTTGTGCAGTTAATGTTAGTTTATTGTAAGTAAGCCTACTGCATGAAATATAGCTTCATTTTTGAAATGCTTTTGGGCACATGTGCTTTCTAGAGATTCTGGAAGCACTTTTACAGTACATGTCTGTAATTTCGGGCACTGTGACCTTTAGCGTGCCTCCTGACTTGACAGATCACTTCATCTTTATTATTCCGGCACCTGCAGGTTTACAAATTGAGCACTGGTTTTGTGTAAGGAGACATTTATTTAACATTAATGGAAGGAAACTCCAGTGTCAGTGCTTTGTAACAGTCAGTAAGTTTTCCACAACAAGAACAAAGGAGTTTGTGTTTTCTAGTTTCTCAGGAATATGGCAAGCTACATTTTTGTCTTATTAGCTTTCAAAAAAGAGAGAGAGAGAGAGAGAGAGACTGCTGAGGGAATGACTTTATAGCTGCTATAATTTAAGTGATAAGAGGCCGGTGTTTCGCCAAAACATTCCACAACATTAAAGGTAACCATGAATGGATAAAAGTTATGATGTGTCATTCTTTAAGAAATTAAGTTTTTTAGTATTGGCAAATTAATCTGGTGTCAACAAGAGGAATAATAAATTTCGGGAGGTGCTGTTATTGAAAATTTGATATTGAAATATTAGTTTCCTATAACAGCAAACCCCAAGTGTTTTATTATTTTCTTATTGAGCTACAAATTACAGAATTGTGGTTTATAGATGCTTATAGATTAAAGGGATTTTTTTCAGGCACTAAACTATACATATTGAGCTACACTATACAGAAAATCCTTTACCTAATTGCTCTTTGTTGTTCTGTCAATGACATGTATCTGAAAATTATTATTATTATTATTATTATTATTATTATTATTATTATTATTATTATTATTATTATTATTATTATTTTCATTTTGCCATTCTGTACTGGTAAGTTATTCACAGCAGACAGTTTGAGGAGTACTAAGGAGGCTAGAGAGGGGGAAATGAGGTCATGCTGGATTAAAGCTAGACATTATGGTGTGTTGATGGTAACTAGAGACATAAATAATGTAGATTCGAGGAACAAACAAGTTTGGTGATAAATCAAATTTACAGTTTTCCCTTTACCCCCTCCTAGCTACTTTAGTCTCGTAGCTTTAGTGCTACATGTGTGCTAAGGGAGAAACCATTTATATTAAGGGATCCTTACTATAAAGTGTTACCAGTGAACATAAGTGCAATGTATTGAGGAAATATAGAAAAAAATGACCAAAAATTAGATTTTTAATGTTTTATTTCAAAGTCATGCCACAAGTTGACATAAAATACAAAATAGAGAAAATAAATACTTCGAGAGTAAATATAAAATAACCACAGTGTAACCCAGGAAACACAAGAATAAATAAACCACACATAGGAACGTACATAAGATACAGCTTTCTCAATGCATACAATCGATAAAGGTAGACTATTATTTAGTTTAACACAAAGATTCGAAAGACAGATATAAAAGATTAAACAAAGGGGTAGAAAATGTTGCTAAAAGAGACTTGTTATAAAGTTCTCAGCGTCTGCTACCATATATAGAATGTCATCATGCAAGTTTATATCAGTGCCGCTTTCGAGTTCAACGTCGGCGGAAAAAATACAAGAGTATCTCAAGCTCGTTTTCTGGATGTCCGATTTGTTAGAAATAAAACAAATTATAATAAAGACAGAGGAAGAAGAAGAAGAGGAAGAAGAAGAAGAAGAAGAAGAAGACATCACACTCTCTACAAGCATTCTATGAATCTTAAGGCGATGCCGCTCCGTGAAGCTTTGAGAATTCAGACATGGCACATTTCACCATTCGTGATGGTTTTTGTCCAAGCGGAGCTTCCAGTTAGTCACAGTACATGCAGCAATGCACGCCAGTGAGTTAGCGCATCCGAGACAGAAAGAAAGACAAAGAGCCGATATAGTAGTGCCGTTCTTCAGAGTAGTGATATTAAAGTTTGAAATAATCACAGTATGACAACCTAGTCTAAAAATAACTCAGTTTCATCATGTCACTGTATTAATTCCCTATTTAAAAACCTGGGGTGAAATTTATTACCATTTCTCTGTAAAAAAAATCCTTGTATTTTCTATACATCTAAAAGCCAGAACGAAACAACAAGATCGAATCCTCTAACTGTTCTTAGAAATATGCTTTTTTTTTTAGAATGACTTTTTCGTAAAATCTCTTTCATTGTCAGGTTGTTGTTAGAAGCTAAAAGAGAGAGTGGTTGTAAGGAAAGGAAAAAGGGGAAAAATCTATGCACAGACACACACAAAAATGCAGCACTGCTTAGCCGCAATAGAGTGCTGCAGGAATGAGTCCTAAAACCCGGAAATGAGTTAGCATTTTAGCACTTCTGGTCCCATCGTCCCGAAGTCAGGGTTTTTTTTTTAAATGGGTTTTTGGTTAAATGCCTGAAATAAGGTCTGTGGTTAGCTCAAGATCATTTTCATGTTTTATTCTATGACATAAAATACACCAGTAATACCCACTCCTGATTTTGTTAAGATTTTACATGTCTTGTAAAAGGCGGTTGCTAACAAGCGACTAAATGGGACTGCAGAGGTTGTCGGGGACATTAGACATCATCATGCCGAACAGGAAAACTTCTCTACTACAGCCTCGTTGTGTTTATACTCACACTTTTCCAAACTATTCCAAGTCAAACTTTCCAACTAGATTTAGCAATTTATAGTGTTTTCCAATTGTAGTGTTTATTTATTTATTTTTATTGTAGTGCTACAAAGCTTGGTGACGTTGAAGTCATGCGACCGCGGTGTAGTTCATTTATAGCCTAACTTGACCTTTTTACCTCTGGCGATTGTATTTATCCTTCAAAATTCATAAAAACTTGTGTTCATTTGTGAAGATTATCTTGCTGAACAAAACGTGTAAGAATCATAAACATCCATTGGTCACAGAGCTTATTTTCTGCATGAATCTAAAAGCCAATGGAAAAATCCTCTTGGATTTTTGTCGAGGGAACCAGGTTGATGCTTACTTCTGGGTTGGCCTACAAAAATACATCATCCCTGCAGCACTCTAAGTCTTATGTGCATTTGATAGTGGTAGTGTATGATAAAGTTAGGAACATGCTAGGAGTGACAGCAGAGGTAGCAATGTAACGTGTTTACAGCAGTAGCGGATTACGCAGCCAAAGGGTTTTTAGTGCATCTGTGTCCTATGCATGGAGAAAAGGAGGTCGCTGGAGTCCAGAGGGAGTGTGATGAGAAACACTGGAGTAAGGATCTTGATTGGGTTAAAAAAAATATGTGTCTACATTTATAGCATTTTAATCAGCTTTTTGAAAAACCACGAAAACTTACCAACTTTAATCAGAAGCGAACATAAACACCCAGAAACTGCAATCCGCCTTCGTCGAAATGTGTCTTAGTGAGCGCTTAAAAAGTTTATTTTTATTTCAAAGTTACAAACTGCTGAAAAGTTTCATCACACACATTAATGCAGATTAATATCTTCATGAAATTGTACTGTGCTATTATAAACATCCATGAAACTGGATGTCCAGCAGGCCATTTTGAAAGATATCAGTTACCGCCACTAACATACACTCATGCCTGGCTGAAGCTGAGCAATCAGCATACACAAGTTCCCGTCAATGTCCACCACTGAAAAGCACATGCAGCATAAGCTCAGACCTGCATGTGCAAGCAGCAGCAACGCCCATATCGTCACAGCACGAGTCTCATTTGAGCGTGGAACATTGTAGAACAGTCGGCGTACATGTGTGGCTGTAAACCTGCCTCTGCAATACGGACATGCACAGACTTAAACTGAGTGTTGTGTTAATAAATGTGCATTCCTAAATATGTTTGGCAAGACTGAAACGTTGTGGTAAAAAAAAAATTTAAAAATCCATTGTGTTTGTTTTACAGACTGAATTTTGGAAAAAGACATACAGAGGCTTCAATTAAAAACAAAAAATAACATTCGTAACTCATATTAGAGTGGCACATTAATCACTTTCAAGGCATTTACACAAAACAAATTCAACCTGCAAATTTTAAAGAGAAAGAAAAGTGTTTAAATGTTCCTGCTGAATAAACACAGCGTGACGTGGATGTTGAATGTGTGATTATTGTATTCTCCGGACTATAAGACACGCTTTTTTTGCCCTCCAGCCCCATTTTACTGTATAAATGAATCCCAACCATACAGAATTATTTCTCTTTTAACATTAAGCTCTGTATTTAAATCTGCACAATTATAGTTTGGTCATTTATTGGATCCAGAGAGATTAAATTGAAAAAAAAATATGTATTTAAGAACTTTACACCCACACAACACCTTTTTTTTTTTTAATTAAAATTGCCATGGAATTCAAGTTGACATTAATTAAAGGGTCTACTTTTATTGTTTCTGAGTTATTAAAGTTTGGATTAAACCCATTCAATTCAAGTGATTAGTGAAACTGGCTAATAACAATGTTGTCAGAAATAAATCTAATATAGTGTGGCTCAGGTGGTAGAGCGGGTTGTCCACTAATCGTAGGGTTGGTGGTTCGATTCCCAGCCCACATGACTCCACATGCCGAAGTGTCCTTGGGCAAGAACCCCAAGTTGTTCCCGATGGCAAGTTAGCGCCTTGGTGTGTGAGTGTGTGTGAATGGGTGAATGAGAAACAGTGTAAAGTGCTTTGGAACTGCTAAGGTTAAAAAAAAAGCGTTATATAAAAGTGCAGACCATTTAATAATGGTGGGTTATTATTTCCAGCACTGTAACAAAAAAATATTTTTTTTAAATCACAGAGTCTCTGAGTATGTATCACAGACCCAACTGTGAGAACCATGGCGCTAGCAAAAAAAAAGCTATTTAAAGTTATGTCCACAATGTGACGATATAATTTTTGCACTGGCCAAATTGCAATATACCATGTGTAACAGTTTCAAACTGTCTTGTTGATACCTCAGTTGTCATGGCTAAAAAAATTAAAAATTGTATCCAAACTTACAACTTACAGTCTCCATTCTGTGTAAAATGATACGTTTGCAAAGCCTGATGTTTTCTCACAGAATCAGGCTGACTTACAGAATATTTTTCTCTCCATGGGTTGAGTCTGGGACATTATGCCTGTGTTGTAAGGTTTGGAAGCGTAAAAGCTTAAGGCTTAAGGGTTGTTACTGGTTTTTAAATGAATATAGTAGAATTATAGCCTATAATGTAGGTATGTGTTTATGATTAAATAAACAGCTGAAATAATGTAACTAGTAACTTGTAAATGTATATAAAATACATTCTAAAATAGGGGAATACTTATACTGTGTTGTATAATAGCAAAGTGGTTTACTCATTGTCCTAGCTCTTTATTAATGACAATACATCTAATAATGCAAGACCGTTTTAGGACCGCAATGAAAAAAAAATGTTTTGGAAAACTGCACTGTTTTAATACTGCTTCGTTAAAATAATAATAATAATAATAATAATAATAATAATATTAATAATAATAATAAATATGAACCGTATTCATCATTTTGGAGTTGAATATAGGGTTTAGGAGGGTCTGAGTATTGGAATTAATTTAGTTACACATACTTGGCAACCCTGATGCTAGTGCTGCGACATGCTAAACCGCTTAAACATTATTGCTAAAAGACTAAAGAGAGAGTCACATAGATGTTACTGGCCTTATCTGTATTTAAAGCTACAACGACGGTACGCATCAGACCTGTGTAGGACAGTGCTACAGTTAGCTTTGTACTAGCATAACATAAAAAAAAAACAATAGGTACCAGAGGAATCGAATATTATCACAACAGAAGTGATATGACAAGCTTATACAATAAATTATGAGGTTTAAGCAATAAAGAGTAAGCTAGACAACTAAGATGAAGACCAAGCTAGACAACAGTGGCAGAGGTTCTGAGGTGCCATTTTAGGTTAAAAAAAATACCAGGTACATTAAGATGAATTTAATTAATGCAATTTTTTTTTTCTTAAAGCAGAAAAAAATCTTTGTGTCTTGCACTCTGGGGTGATTTACAAAAAACTTAATGTTTTCTAATTCTCAGGCTAAAATAACAGGACAGATAAGCCATCTTCTCTTGATACATATTTTAACATATGATGTCAGTAAGACCTTCCAATTTACTATGCACTAACAAATACTGAATGAATAAAGTTACATTATCTCTAGCTGTCTGGTTGCAACTTATCTGTATGGCACTTCCTGCTTAAACTAGTGAGCTAACCGACCCGACCCCCATCTCCCATCACGTTC
This sequence comes from Ictalurus punctatus, assembly GCF_001660625.3. NCBI lineage: Eukaryota > Metazoa > Chordata > Actinopteri > Siluriformes > Ictaluridae > Ictalurus > Ictalurus punctatus. Next base: position 18,258,689 of record NC_030433.2, read on the forward strand.
GCCTTCAGACTAAGGGATGTATCCAGAGTTGGCTATTTAAGTCCAAAATTCAATGTCAATATTTATGTGTATTCAGATTTCAGTTACACAAGTACTTAGCTCAAATTTCCTGGACTCCCTATTCAGATTATTAAATAACTTGCATGTATTTTATTCCTCTAAACTTGTCAGATTTTACTTGAGTAGGTTAACCTAAGATGGGGTTATCAATATCATTTAGACCACCTCCGTTAGATACAAGAGCTTCCCTGCAGATTTGGTTTAATTTTACAATATGGCCCTCAGTTTATAAAATAGCACTTGATCCAGCACATATTCTTGTTATTAAAAAAAACAAACCTTAATATAGCCACAAGATATTAAATCGAGATCATGTGCAACTCCAACACATCTCTCTAGTCTGTAGGTATTTAGGGTACTTGGAAGGTAGCCCCATCCAGAGCACCTTACAGTTATCTCATTTAAACAACTGAGCAGTTGAGGGTTAAGAGCCTTGCTCAAGGGCCCAGCAGTGGCAGCCTGCCAGTGCTGGGATTTGAACTCCGATCATAAGTCTTAACCACTGAGCTACCACTTCCGTCCACAGGTACCAATAACATCTGAATTCTGATGTTGCATATTCCTCACTACGCATGCGTCACTCAACTCTGAATACAGCCCTAAAGCAGAAGATCACTACGTCTTGAAGTTTTCATGCCCGTATTTACTACAGGCCACAATGAAGAGGCTAAATGAATGAGTGACAGCTAGTTGCAGCGCTGCAGAACAAAACCACTCCTCGGAAAAACCTCTGTTTGAACACCGAAGAACTATGCAATGATCAATGTGTGTCTAAAAATTTACATTCAAGTTTCTAGTGTTGTTTTTTCATAAATGGCTTGCTGTAATTACTTAATTAGGGCTGCACTGATCAGCTACTGAGCATCAATATGAGGACAGCTATTTGCCTAAAATGCTGGAATGGTATTAAATTTGATTTTGCGATTCAAACCAGTGTCTTATTTTGTGCTGTGAATGCATGTGTTATTGATTCTTTCACGTGAATATAGAATACAAATCATCATCTTGTCTGTTTGTTAAAAGTTTGCAAAAATACATCTCAGATACTCAGAACTTTAATATCAGGGTAATATTGACAAGTATTGGGGGTGACAAATTAAAGGAAAGTCCAGCATAAATGGTCTTAGTAAGGTGTTGGGTCACCAGAACAGCTTCATTGAGTCATAGATTCTACAAGCTTCTGGAACTTTACTGGAGCGATGAGCACCATTCGTCCAAAAGCTATTGGCTAAGTTGGTGTTTTGATGATGATGGTAGAGCGCTGTCGAACACGACACTCCAAAAACTCCCACAGATGTTCAACAGGGTTGAGATCTGGTGACTATGAAAGCCATAGCATATGATTGACATAATTTTCATCCTCATCAAACCATTTAGTGAACTCTTGTGCCCTGCAGAAGGGGATGAGGTAATCCTGGAAGAGACCACTTTCATAACGATCGAAATAGTTTATCATAGGATAAAGATGATCAATCAGATTAAGTTTGTATTGAATTGCAGTGACTTTTCTTTCTAAGGCAACAGGTGGAGCCAAACCATGCCTGCAAAATATTTTTTTTCCTTTCATTTGTCACCAGTCTGTACATTATAGTTAAAGGTGCTGTTTGGAATGTTTAGTTTTAATAGACTTTATCATATACACGCATATGATACAATATGTAATCGATGGATCCAAGTAGTTGCCTTGATTTAGTCTTTTTCTGGCAGTGAAATTAGCCCCGTCCCCTACTGAAGCAGAGGTGCTCAGCTCTGTCCCTTTTCCATAAATCTCAATTCATAAATCCTATGTATTTTTAGCAGAAGGGCTTGGGGTTGATTAAGGGAAGGGGACAGCTTGTCAATGTCCCTAATGCAATTGCAATTCAGAGGCAGCAGAGGGCTCTAAACATTACTAACTGCTCATTAAATATTAAGCTAGCTAGCATTATGCAAGTTAGCTAGCTAGGTAAAGTGTTGGTGAGGTAGCAACCGTTAATATTGGGTGAAAAATAAAAAATAAAAATAGGAGGCATTCTGTTGTTACATAGTTACTGTCTGCTTAAAATTACACATACTGTATTGACTAACTTAAAAGCCAACATTTATATCTGTACTTTACTTTTTTAAAGAGCAGTCTACTTCTGTCCAAGCAGGAGCTTCTTTCACCCAGTCTGGGTCTTCACATTATTTGTGTCTGGGACTGCAGCTAGAAACACAAAGCATATCATACTGTTCCATTATCTGATTATCTGACTGTAAATACAGCAACTATAACACTCGTCTTTTTGTGTAAAAAAAAAAAAGAAAGAAAAGAAAAGAAAGGCAACGCATTTTAAGACGACATAGGAAATTGTGCATAAATGAAACCAAAAATGCGACAAAAATGACCCCTTTCAAGTAATGAAAAAAGTGACAACTTATTTTTAAATATATGGTTTGAAAAACAATTCAAAACCATTTCCACAATATCACAAGCAACTAAAATGCTAGCAACACATAAGCTGGTAATGGTAGTTATATAAATAGCTTTGTAGTAGTTCATACTAAAAGGGCACATCAGCAATTAGAAAGGACAGTAAAGAGTCTGTGGTTCCTAGAGTATTAGTACAGCACCCCCTGGTGGAGTGGAAGAACAGTTCTATTAGGACTCGCATAATGGCACATGCTGTTTGGCAAGAGCTGAAGAGACCCAGCAGTCTGTCACGTCATGTCACAGTCTCATGAATGAGGTATACAGCAAAGTGTGTATACACATGTCCATCTCCTAAAGATTGCTCTCGACTCTAAATCACTGCTGGAATTTATGTAGTTTGTTTACACATGCATGACCTTTCAAGGGTCGTCTGAGGGGGTTTATTTGGGATTAGCATACGCACACACATGCACGCACACACACACACACACACACACACACACACATAAGCTTTTGAAACTGTCATGGTAGTTACTATGGAGATGGAGGCTGGGTGGGCTATTGGTCCCTGGAGGCGGCTGGTTGTGGCTGAACTCTGTGCTCCTGCTTCTTGGTATTGTTGCAAAGCTACACCAAGCATGCTTCTGCACATCCAAAGAGCATTCAGTGTAAATATTTTTGAAGAATCCACACAATTCAGAGGCACTCGAGTCAACCTCATTGTTGTTCAGAAAGCAGGTCGAGTGGGTCATGTGCTGTCCAAGGCATCCATAAATGGTTTCTTCCATAAATGATCTTCAGCAAGGTGAGTTAGTAATGCAAGTCTGAACTGGTGGGAATACCATGAGGGAGCACAAGAGTGATGGCGAGAATTGATTTTTGTTGAGGTAAGCTGGCAACCGGAAACTGTGCGGCTGATCGCAAGACGAAGACTCCGCAAAGGTCCCAATACCAAACTGACCTCAGCCGCTCATGCACGACTAATGTGTAGCCCTTATGAATACTATGCGAGCGCTGAAAAATGATATGGGTAATCAGTAAGGGATGATTTATACCTTGATCACAGGCCATCGAGAAAGAAGGAAGGAGATGGTAAAGGGCAGGGGTGAGGTCGTGTTCATTAAGCTGTCAAATGTTGGTCAACGTGGTGCAGGTGATCAGGCGAACGGTCAGCATGCCGGGGAGGTCGTTGTTTTGGCGGCTGCCTTTGTCTCTCAGGTGGACAATGTGCTGCTCCTGTCGGTCATTCGGGTCACTGAAGAGGGTCACCTGACCCAGGAATGTGTCTACAATTACATTCTTATTGTAGATCTAACATCATCATGGGCCAATCAGAGGAAGATGTTAAAGCAAAAGAGAGAAGTAGATCAGAAGTGAAAGCCAAGAGTAAGGGTACGTATCCACTTGCAAGTTTGCCATGCCGCGGCCGATTTATTTCAATAAAGAGCTTGCGTGGTGCTTGGAGATTGGGATGCAGTAAAATCTCACTCACTACATGGCTATGTCAGGACCATCAAGACCAGGGGTGGGCAATCTTATCCAGAGAGGGCCGGTGTGGGTGCAGGTTTTCATTCCAACCAAGCAGAAGCCACACCTGAATCTATTGAAAGCCAAGATCAACTGATTAAACAGGTGGAATCAGGTGTGGCTCCTGCTTGGTTGGAAGGAAAACCCGCACCCACACCGGCAATCTTATCTTTCCGGATAAGATTGCCCACCCCTGATCAAGACCATTAAATTGTGAAGCTAATCCACCCTGACTTCATAGACTGATCAAATAGCTCACAGGTTCCCAGCCCTGGTCCTGGAGTACCTCCTGTCCTACACATATTAGTGTTTTCTGTTCTCTAACACACCTGATCCAATTAATCTAATTAAAGTCCATCCTCAGTTGAAGTGGGTGTGGTAGAACAGGGGAACCACTAAAATGTGCATGACAGGGGTTCTTCAGGACTGGGGTTAGAAAGCTGAAAAATCCAGCTTATACCAGATACCAGCTGCCAAAACCCAGGCTGAGATGGTCTAGCTGGAAGACCTTCTTGCATGTTGTTTCCTGGTATGTTATTTTTCAGCTTCCTTATTACATGAATAAATTGATCAATAAAAGTTGGAGATTTTCTAATTTCCTTACTGTTGTCTTATTTTCTTAATAATCGACAATGTAGCATTAGCAGTGATAATTCACAAGCTCTTTCCTTACTACTAGATTGACCAACTTGGCAAGAGTTATGGCCAAGACCAAGCTGGATCTTTTTTATATCAGAGATCGGCACTATAGTATGCTGCTTTCTTTAAGGTGCTGTGGTATCATCTATGTCGTACTGAAATTAATCTAAACCATTTTTGACTCTTAAAAAGGGGTAAAAGTTTAGCTTATGCTAGCTGGTTGAAGTTCTGTTAGCTTGCTTTTAAATATGCTATAAAGGGTTGTGAGTAAATAAAAATAGCTAGAAAGCTAGCTAGCTTAGGAGTTAGCTACTTTCACAATATAAAATTAGCTGCTGTTACACTAAGGGGCTATATTTACATTAGCTAAAGATTACCTACGTAACCTAGTGGCTAGCTAGCTCAACACAATGTTATGCTATCAGAGGGAAGCTCTACGTTGCTGAACTCGGATTTATGCAAATGAATCTGACATACTGCTTAGCCAGTCATGCAAAGGTAGATGACCATTTGGCAAAACTTAAAGCAAATTTTTTTAATAACCAAACCTATAAAAAAGAGAAAAAGTGCAGCAGCATGCAGCAACAACATTTGCAAGTGGCTGTGTACTGTTAGCAATTGCTGGGGGGGGGGGGGGGGGGGGGGCACAGAAACAACAGAGGGCACACAAACAAGACAGAGAAAACAAAAGAGCATCACACTCACCTCAATGTGAATGCCTTCTTTTGGCTTTTTGCGATAGAACACCCCCTTGATGTCGAACTTGGGACATCGGGTGTCCTTATGTACAGGCGATCGGACTTTCTCCCCCTCACAGGTGATAATCACGTACGGATCTGAGCCTGGAGCAAGAAGTATGGCGGTCACGTATCAGATTTGCAATTTGTGCATTTTTTTCATGCTAATGCAAAACCACCTCTACTGACCAAAGCCAGAGATATGGCTGAGTGTTAATGGAAATGGGAATATGGACAGAGTGGTTTCTATTTTTGGCCAAAATTAGCATTTAAACCTGCAGATAAGAAGGTTAATTGAAAGTCCACTTACAGTAAAGGACAAATCATAGGACATTGTGCCTCAGTATGATTGTGCTGAAAATTTGTCTTGCTTTAGAAATATGAGATTCTTACACCTATTAGAGACTGCAGTATGTTAGACAAACTGCATTGGGGCAGAATAAATCAGCTAGTATGTGTAAAAACAGGCACATTAGAGGTATCAGGTTGATTAATAGTTTTGGCGCCCTGGGTCTGCATGTCTTTGCTTCCGCAGAGGGAGGACAATTTATGCTCACTGCCACTAAGATTCAGTGCCTCTGCTGTTCATGTCATCTTGTGTCTTGTGGGGAATCAGGCAGGTTGGTATGTACCTTAAAGAGCTCCTTGCTGGTTTTAAGCTCGGGGGGGCAGGTACACTAGAGTAGATAAAGGAACAAGAACTCACAGGCCCTGACTTACCAAAAAACATGCCCACTGATTTATTAGCAGGGTCTACAGAGGATTGTCTGTTTCACATGAGCAAAATGACATCTGGTTTGTGCGTTTGCTTTGATGCATATCCGATTTAGATAGGGTGTATCTACTTAAAATATATATTAGGCATCAATGCAAACATTTATTTACCAAATAAAGAAGATAGCTACCTCTCACTGACTAAGCAACACAAAAGAAAATTACACTCAGGAGGAAATAGGAGGAAGAGTTAAGGTACATTCACACACATAGCGCCATTTTGTCACTGCAAGCCACCAGTCACTGTACTAGTAGGTGTTCCTACTACTGCCATAGTAACATTTATCAGTGGGTGGCACAACTACTGTAGCATTACACTTTTGACAACAAAATGAGACATTCTGGATGGAGAGCTTTTGTATATTAAATTCACCAGTGTATATATGCATCACATCATACTAGATGAAGTAGAAGCAGTTTGTGCTCTGTGGCAAAAGCACAAACTCCGGACTGTCTGGGTCCACGAAACAATTTGGATTCGAAGGCAGCAAGGCAGATCACAGGTCACATGCATTCTACTGTCTTAACTCCCATTGGTAGTTGCTGCAACAAGTCACTCCAAATTTGCATAAAGTTAAACTTTTCTCAACGTTGTCACACCGCTGGACACGCCCACATCTAGTCGCCAGTGGTCACTGCAGCTTATGTGGTCAGAAATCATCAGCTCTAATTGAAGGTGAATAGTCTCCGGTCTTTTTGTCGCCATATGTATGAACGTACCTTTAGGGTGCTGCATTACTGGAACATTTAACATATGCTACACTTAGGAGGGATCTCTCACCATTTAGTCATCATTTTGCCGCTTTGAGCTCTCTGTGAGCTTTGCCTTTTATGGACTTTTGTGAGCGTCACTTAATGTAAATCTGCAGTTCCATGAACATGTAAATTATATTGATAACTTGCGGCTCGTTGGCATTTATCAACATACGCACATGAGTATGAAGAAAATCAGCTGAAACTTTTGGGAATTTTTATTTCAGTTCAGCCTTTCAAAACATTTTTAAAAATTTTACTAAAAGATTGATAAATAAGGCCCTGTGTGAATAAATGATCATCTTATAACCAATATGGTTTTATGTTGTGTGTGCAGGTTTACCTCCATTAGAGTCTTGGCCCTGCAGCCCCTCAGCACTCAGGACGTGCACCTGAGTGACCAGCTGAGGATATCCACACATCCCCGTCCAACACGTCTGAGGAGGATCGTCCAGGGTCAACTCTCTGTTCCAAAACAGAATATCAGAATAAACCGAGCACTCAACTCTTCAGCTATAAAACTTTTTGAGATTTCATGGAAACATTAAAGGATTTATGAGTAATAAAAGCAAAATAATAAAAGAAGCATTAGCAGTTAAGTTTACTTGCAGTCTGAAGGCACATCTGTGAATACCCGGAGCAGGAATTCTCCCTGCTGGCCCGGGTCAAAAGTGGTGGGGATGATGACATAGCGGCCCTCTTTCAGCTCTTTCCTCAGGAAGACACAGCGAGAGTTGATGTAGATGGAACCTGCGACTTTCTGCTGGGCCGTGTGCATGCGGTACTTTCTGTTCAGTTCCACCTAGTGGGAAGAAGGTTCTATACTGTAGAACAGGTGAGGACTTACACCTGTTAGTGAAAGAACTGTGATGATGACATCACTAAATCTCAAAAATGTTTGTTTTATGTGGCAAATCAAATGACATTAAGGCACCCATTAAAGCTGACTCCCATCTGCCGAAACTACATACAAAGAAGGCTGTGAAAAATTGTCTTTACTGTTTAACCTTTTGATCTTATATTCAAAAAAATTCACAAAAATACTCCGCTCTCTTGGATAGCAAACAATTGCTAACACAACAAAGGTTTATCCCAAAATATATATCTTTGAATTTTTTTTAACAAAAGATAAAAAGGTTAATAAACAAAGCATATTCTTCACAGCCTTCTTTGCTCATATTTACCAGGGGTGCCAATATTAGTGGAGGGTACTGTATGCCCTTTGGGTTGCATTTAAAAAATGCTGAGCTCAACAGATCTCTTCGTGATGGGGTGGAGCTAAATTCCAGGCTGGAAAATTGAAAACATGTATGTATAAATCAATTTGATGAAATGCAGGATTTTTTAACAAAGTAGCAATACTTTGATTTGATTTAGTCATTAATGATCTGACTAAAATAGTCCAGATTTAATCAAATATGACTCTTGTTTTTCATTTACAGTATCATTAAGTTTTGTTTAATCTTCAATGAAAAGAAAAGGTCATTAAAATAAGCATGTACAGGGTGTCCCAAAAGCTTCCAAACATAGGGGAAATGAACACTTTTTAGCAAAACATTTTCCAAAATTTTTCATGCATGGTTTATATATATATTTTCAGATCGCCTTTAGGAATGCCTTTGACAAAAGAAGAACGTACTTAAATCTTTCTCATGGCTGGATCGGGAAGCTGACGCAAGGTTGTGATGGACATGCATAACAGTTACATGCATAACACCAGATGTGTTAACACGAGTTCATCATGAGTTGGAAAGATGACTCTGTGTGTTTTCACAAAGAAACGGCAATCATGTGGAGGATGTTTTCTTAAATAAAGTTACATTTTGTAAAAAAGTGTTAATTTCCCCTATGTGCAGAAACTTTTAGAACACCATGTGTATTAAAATGTTATTTGGTCATTAAACAGTTGGTTTGACAATCGCTTATATTTTTCTTGAATCATTTGTTATCTCTGTGTCATCACTTAAGCAAACCTTTCTTGTTACGTTTGTGTCAACTAATGCTTGTTGTACCTCTTTAATCAAATGTTACCTCAACCCTTATACATACCGCGATACATGATGTTAATGATGATAAAGGATAAAAGTGGCTCATGTTTTAAATAATCTACCTTTTTTTAATCACATCACAAGTTACTACATCAAATCATATAATCCATTATATTTCTGTCACGTGTTTCTTCCAACTGAATCAGCCTGAATACATAGAGAGCCGACTTGCCAGCAGCTAGTAACTCTGAGTCAATGATCTTTCCTTCCAAATGATAAGAAATACATCATTTAAGAAAATAATTTATTCAGTTGATGAAAGTGCTACTATAAGCTGCATAATTTAAAAAGAAGTAATTCCACCACCATGCTACTCTAAAATGTAGCTAAACTAATAGCTAAGTTGTAATGCATGTTGGCTGTTTATACTATATGTGTACTCTGTTTATATTTCAGTACCCGATGGATGTCGAAACCGATAGCCAGGTTTTCCCCTTTGCCTTCTTTAGCAGTTGCTCTTTTCTCTTTCTGCTGCAGGCAGATCAAGACCTCGTCCTCCAACTTCCTCACGTCAAACACGTACTACAAAGAGGAATAGATACTTTACAGCCACACAAATATCTAATACATTAGTATTAATACACATTAATCAATACATTAGTTGGAAAAACATCACTGAAGATACATACTGGACCTACAGAACTTTGGATGTACCTTTCAGGAAGAGTTGTGAACGTACCGTATTCTTTCCATTTTAAGTAATAAGTTCAATGGTGCTCTGTTGGATGTTTGAAAGTTTGGGAAATTTTTATAAGCAAACCCTTGTCCCCAACTTATTTGGACAGCTCCATGGTCTTCACACGTTGGGGGGGTCGTGATTATGCAATCAAGTTTTCTCTTTGTAAATAATTTGGTAAATGGTCTGCGACCTTTATAGCACTTTTTTTTTTTAACCTTAGCGGTTCAAAATACTTTACACTGGTTCTCATTCACCCATTCACACACCAATGGTAGAAGAGCTGCCATGCAAGGTGCTAGCTTGCCATCGGAAGCAACTTGGGGTTCAGTGTCTTGCCCAAAGACACTTTGGTATGTGGAGTCAATTTCATAACATATCCCAGTAAAGTCAATTCAAGGCAGTGTACATTGACATTGCTTGTACCATGGTGAACAAAAATGTGCTTAGGACAGTAATTACAGAGGCACAGACCTGAGGGTTCTGCAGGAAAGTGGTTTTGTGATTGATGCAGCCTCCTGAGCGGTTACGCAGAGGGTCGTCTCTGTAAACCCAGGATCCTCTCATCACCTCCTCCTCCCATGTCTTATGGATGCTCAGGTAGGACGTGTTGATGAGCCGACACAGGATGAGGTCAGTAAAGTAGTGACAGTAATCCTCAAAGTTCATCCTGAGTGCATCAATAGAATCAGCAGGTCGTTTTTCACCAATTCACCAATCAGGATTCTCCTTAAAGATGTATTACTAAACAAACTTGCAATTTCGAGTAGCTAACATTTTTTCAGCCAAAAAGAAACCTACCCTAAATGTAACTGATTTGGTGCCTGATGCTGGTGTAGCTAACAAGCATTTGAAGTTTCTCACTCAAAAACCTTTTTGTAAAACTTTGGCTCATACTTCATTCAGTTCTTCAGTGATGTCACATGGATGTTGTGCTGATGTGGGTTAGGACACTGTAATCTGTAATCTACACACATGAACAAAACTCTACCATTTATCTCAATACCGAAAATGTTACGGTAGCAGCCATCTTGGACAACCAGAATCACGTTGTTCCTCTGAGCAAATTTTTTGTGTCAATTCACTTCCTAGTTCCTGCCTCCAAAACTGGAATGGAGAATTACACCAGAAAGCTTACTGTTCGGTGGATTTTAATATAGACGTGAAAATGTGGACTACTATCTTTAGTTTAAACAATCAATTAATTCCAAAGCAATTCAATTCAATTTTATTTGCATAGCATGTTTAACAATAGACATTGTCACCCAGCAGCTTTACAGAAATCTGGAGGTAGATGTAGATCCTCTAATGAGCAAACAGTGACAAGTGGCAAGGAAAAACTCCCTGAGATGTCATGAGGAAGAAACCTTGAGAGGAACCAGACTCAAATGGGATAATGAAATTATAACTCATTACTCTACAACTGTAAACTATCAAATTAAACAGTACCAAGTGTGTAAAAAGTAGGGATGTCATGATACCAAAAATCTAGTACTCGGTACCGATACCACAAAAAGTACACGATACTCGATACCAAAGTTGATACCACGGTGTGGTTTTAAAAAAATAATAAATTAAATAATATTTAAAACTCCTGGAGGACATCCTCCTCTGGTTGATACTGGCAAAAAGAGGGGGGGGGGGGGTATTTTAGTTATCAAACACTGTCTGACAATGACTAATAACAAGTGCTAAGGTGCACTCCTAAATATACGCGCACACACACACCCGCTTATACTCTGAATGCAAGGATTAGTTTAAATACACTGATATGGTGGCAGGCCAAAAAGATTTATTAAAGGCATGAACATTTGAATAATTATAGTGACATTAGTTCTTCTTCTTCTTCACCACTTGTGGACTGACTAATACACTTACGCGTATTTGCTGCCCCCATCAGTTCCGGGGGAATTGCAACCTCGGTACTTACTCAACTGCAGAAAAACAAGTACCGTCACGTTTTAAGCATGTTGGTACCGACTTGGTACCAAAGTATCGGTTCTCGTGACATCCCTAGTAGAAAGGATGTTCTGTATAAGCATATTGTGAATAGGAGTCCTGGAATAAGCAAAGGACCATCTTAGAATCAGACGTCACAGTGTCAACTGAAGCAAGTACAGTCCCCTCTGAAACTACTGGAAGGGCAAGGTTAGTCATTTGTTTGTTCTATACACCAAAGATATTTGGCTTTGAGATAAAAAAAAAGTGGTTATGAGACGAGAGTTTAGGATTTCAGCTTTTATTTCTTCATCTAGACGTGTTAAAAAAAAATTGTATCAGACCACCAAATGTAGGCGATCAAAATTATAGGTAAAATTGAGTGTAAATGAAAGAAAATAACACTTAATATTTGGTTGCATAATCCCTTGCTTGCGTTAACTGCATCAAGCCTGCGACTCATTGACAGCACCAAATTGTTGCTTTCTACTTCTGTGATGCTTTTCCAGGCTTTTACTGCAGCCTCTCAGTTGTTTGTTTCATTGGGTTTCTATCTTCGGTCTCCTCTTCAGAAGGTGAAATGCTGCTCAATTGCATTAAGGTTTGGTGATTGACTTGGCCAGTCTAAACACTTCCACCTTTTCCCCATGACAAAATCAGAGGGTTTAGTTGAGTTGGCAGTGGATAATTTTCTTGCTGCATGATAAAGTTCCTCCCAATTAATTTGGATGCATTTCTCTGTAAGTTGGATGACAAAATGTTGCTGTAAAAATCTGAATTCATTCTGCTGCTACCATCATGAGTTAAATAATCAATAAAGATTCCAGCCATGTAAGCCCAAGCCATGACACTACCTCTACCATGTTTCACAGATGAGCTTGTATATTTGGCTCATGAGCAGATCCTTTGGCCTTTCCATCAATTTGGTAGAGGTTAATCTTGGTTCCAGAACTTTTGTGGCTCATCTCTGTATTTCTTTGTAAATTCCAATCTGGCTTTCCGATTCTTACTGCTGATGAGTGGTTTGCATCTTGTAGTATGGCCTCTATATTTCTGATCTCAAAGTCTTCTTCGAATGGTGGATTGTGATGCCTTCACCCCTGTCCACACCTGCCTTCAACCCTCTGGGTTTTTCTTCACAGCTCTCACAATGTTTCTGTCATCAACTGTTGTTGTTGTCCTTGGCTGACCCATTCAGTGTCTGTGCTTAGTATAACACTACATATAAATACTGTTGCTCAGTAAAAAAACAACAACTACAGTGCAGCCGGAAAGTATTCACAGCGCTTCACTTTGTCCACATTTTGTTATGTTACAGCCTTATTCCAAAATGGATTAAATTCATTATTTTCCTCAAAATTCTAGAAACAATACCCCATAATGACAACATGAAAGAAGTTTGTTTGAAATCTTTGCAAATTTATTAAAAATAAAAAACAAAAAAGCACATGTACATAAGTATTCACAGCCTTTGCTCAGTACTTTGTTGAAGCACCTTTGGCACCAATTACAGCCTCAAGTCTTTTTGAGTATGATGTTACGATCTTGGCACACCTATTTTGGGGCAGTTTCTCCCATTCTTCTTTGCAGGACCTCTCAAGCTCCATCAGGTTGGATAGGGAGTGTCGGTGCACAGCCATTTTCAGATCTCTCCAGAGATGTTCAATCGGGTTCAAGTCTGGGCTCTGGCTGAGCCACTCAAGGACATTCACAGAGTTGTCCTATAGCCACTCCTTTGTTATCTTGGCTGTGTGCTTAGGGACATTGTCCTGTTGGAAGATGAACTTTCACCCCAGTCTGAGGTCCAGAGCGCTCTACAGCAGGTTTTCATCAATGATGTCTCTGTACATTGCTGAATTCATCTTTCCCTCAATCCTGACTAGTCTCCCAGTTCCTGCCGCTGAAAAAAATCCTAACAGCATGATGCTGCCACCATCATGCTTCACTGTAGGGATGGTATTGGCCAGGTGATGAGTGGTGCCTGGTTTCCTCCAGACATGACGCTTGCCATTCAGGCCAAAGAGTTCAATGTTTGTTTCAGCAGACCAGAGAATTTTGTTTCCCATGGTCTGAGAGTCCTTCAGGTGCCTTTTGGTAAACCCCAGGTGGGCTGTGGCTTCCGTCTGGCCACTCTACCATACAGGCCTGATTGGTGGAGTGCTGTAGAGATGGTTGTTCTTCTGGAAGGTTCTCCTCTCTCCACAGAGACACGCTGGAGCTCTGTCAGAGTGACCATCGGGTTTTTGGTCACCTCCCTGACTAAGGCCCTTCTCCCCTGATCGCTCAGTTTGGCCGGACGGCCAGCTCTAGGAAGAGTCCTGGTGGTTCCAAATTTCTTCCATTTACGGATGATGGAGGCCACTGTGCTCCCTGGAACCTTCAATGTGGCAGAAATGTTTCTGTACCCTTCCCCAGATCTGTGCCTCGATACAATCCTGTCTCAGAGGTCTACAGACAATTCGTTGTACTTCATGGCTTGGTTTGTGCTCTGACATGCATTGTTAACTGTGGGACCTTATATAGACAGGTGTGTACCTTTACAAATCATGTCCAATCAACTGAATTTACCACAGGTGGACTCTAATCAAGTTGTAGAAACATCTCAAGGATGATCAGTGGAAACAGGATGCACCTGAGCTCAATTTTGAGTGTCATGGCAAAGGCTGTGAATACTTATGCACATGTGCTTTTTTGTTTTTTATTTTTAATAAATTTGCAAAGATTTCAAACAAACATCTTTCACGTTGTCATTATAGGGTATTGTTTGTAGAATTTTGAGGAAAATAATTAATTTAATCCATTTTGGAATAAGGCTGTAACATAACAAAATGTGGACAAAGTGAAGCGCTGTGAATACTTTTTTTTACTGTATATATAAATATCAGGAAATTAAAGCAGAAATTCTAAACTCTCTTCTCATATTTATTGTTGATCTTAAACTCAAATGTCTCCAGTCTACAGCAAAAAACAACAACCCTGAATTTGCATGGCTGTTCCAATAGTTTTGGAGGGGCTGTACAGTATATTGGGATGTAAATATGGAATAGATTTTGGGTGAAATAGACTTACTTGTTAGCTAAACTGCCCTTGTAGCTTCAATGCAAAACTAAAGAACCAAATATCAGACACCAAACATATCTGATTTTAGTCTTAGCTGCTTGTGGTAAAGCAGAAAATTTCATTTTTGGCTGATCTATTTATTTAAATTGAACATAGGCCCAAAAAATCAACCTCAAGGCAATTAGGGCCCTAGTCACGGTTGAATTACATGCTCATGGTGAGGATTTAATACAGAAATCGTGCACATAGGTATTCACATCTCAGATGTGACAGAGAGTAATAGAAGCTTACTCATTTGAATATCAGTACTGAATACAGCATTTTGTAGATTTCATGTGCCTGAGGCTAAAGCAGAGGATATAAGAAAATCTCTCACCAGAACTCTCCGTCATCCTGCACTGTGACGCCCAGCTTCTCCCTCTCGCTCTTGCTCACCTTATTCCATTCCTCCGAGCTATAACACACACCACACTCGTCATATATCTGTTCGGACTGTAAGAGATTAAATCACACACACTCAAACACACGCACACATACACACACACCCACACCCCTCAAAGCCAGGTCTCTGTCTCAGAGATTTCTGGAGCACTGTGATATTACGGTCTCATCAAACCTTTAATAAATATTTAATCTGTGAAAAAATATGAAGAAGACTGCTTTCACCTCAATAACATCTTTCTGGCTGCACGGTAAATAATTTAGAGTCCCATATAACCAAAGCGGTGCTGTTACTGACCTGAGGCTGAACACGCAAGAAAGATTTCCCTCCAACTGTAATTACGTTGCCATTTCACACCCAGCCGTTGAAGAAGACATTTAGGCTGTCATAAAACAAGTAGCCTGTCATTTAAATGGGTAATATGAATATCTAAACACCCCTTGAACTTTTCCCTTTCTCATGCAGGTGCTCCCAATTTTATACCCGCATGTCTGCCTGCCTTGATATCTCAATTTCACACCAGCGAGCGATAAGAATAGTCACTTTGGCTGTGTGTTATTTAGACTGAACCCATCTCACAGGAGGGAGTGAGAGTGAGACACAATCTGTGTGTGTACTCGCTAACATTACTTTCAGAGGCAAAGTAGGAATATTTTGTGCTTTTGATTAATGCTTTCGATTAATAACAGACTCCACTGGGTTGACCATTTAAACATGCTGGCCTCCTGGACATTAAGCACTGAGTGAGACCAAAGCCAGATTACACTATGCATTTTCAGTAGATTATTACTTGTCACAGTGTATGAGATCCCAATAAAATCTATAACAGATTGTGTGTTATCCATGTCAGATTATACAATGAAGATCCTCTGACGATAGACCTGTGATTAAATAAAATGACTACATTATGCTTACATCATCAATCAACGTTTGTTTCTAAATTATTATTCTTAAATCACGTTTCTATGTCATTTAATCATAATAATGTGTTCATTCTTAGTTCTCTGGGGACAATTGCCATTTGCATGGTTTCATTGCTCTAGGGAACAATAGATAGCACATTGAATTAGTTGCTTGCCAACTGTATGATTGTTCTTGAGTTTTTCCAATAGCCACTTATTCATTCTCGTTAATAAAGTATTCTGAGGAAAATTCGGTTTGTCTGGAAAATTTATATTTATGTATTTCTGTAAATTTGGTTCATTTTGTAGATTTGAATTATGAATTAACGCAATATTGTGTGGTATTGTGATACGTCAGCTCTGTAAAATATGCTGTACTCCTATTGGTGGACATGGCAGCAGGGGCATGGTCGATATTCGGCTGCAGGAAAAGAGTAGACGGGGAACCAGCAGGTAACATGTGATGATTCTTAACTTATTACTTTATATGCCTTATTGCCTTGAACATGAATGAGGCATCAACTGCAAGCTAGTGGTGGCCCCTTGTCATTTGGGTTGGTTTTTTTGAGTTTTTTGTGAAAAAATAAACGCGAGCCTGGAGCTCTGCTGAAATTCCTCCTGCCTCCTAAATCTTGCTTCACACACATACACACCAGGTTCTACACTGGATTTAAAAAAATTTTAAGACGAGCGTCGTAGCAACACTCACACGCTTGAGATTTTCATACAAATTTCTGAAACTTGTAGAGCTTTGTCATTGACATTGTCTTTGGTCACAATAGCACTAAACTGGCCTCCAGTAAGCAGGTCAAAAGTTTTCTAAGATCTCAGATTCACGTCCAAAATGTTTTTTTTACGATGTGTTTTTTTTGTCTGTGAGAGTAAAACTGGGTTGAAAATTGCCCAGTGTAAAATCAAGTCTACGTTCTTGGTGATTTCCACTAGATCTCCAGTTCAACAGGGGGCAATCTCACCTGTCGCTCCATGGCCCGCTCCATTCCTTCTCTCCCCAGGGGTTCCTCATGCGAATCATGTGCAGCTTCTCAGATTTGAAGAAGGCCAGCAAGCCGTGGCCCAGGCGCACTTTCCGAACGTCGGTGACTGCATAAGCGTGACCTTTGACCAGGCCGCAGTCCAGCCGAGCCTCCATGTCCTCCACTGTGGTTGCCTTTGTGAAAATCAGAAAAGAATCACTTAAACAAATGTGTTCAATAATGCAGAGCATCGCAAATAATGCCAGAGGGTAGGTTCTCAATAGATCATTTAGCATTAAGTTTGTGTGAGGAACATCAGTAAAATGAATTTTAGTTTCATTTTAATTTTAAGTTGAAATAACCAGTCATTTAATGGGATTGTATGTTGTGTATAATTGAGGCTGGAAACAAGTAACTGGTGTAAATCAGACAATAACAGGCTAGCACACTTTAGTGAGCACACTGCTTGGTGTACTGTAGGAGAAAATTAAACTTTCAGAATATGATGAGTCTTGTAAACTCCTTGTGACACTCATGATTTGTCAACAGAAACGTTCTCAGATTGGCCGTGTGTGTTCAGAGAAAAGGCAGGAGAGTAAGATGAAGAAAGCAATTAGGCTGTGTCTGAAACAAGCACAGCCAGACAGCCTAAAGGGCCTGATGTAACAGTCTTCAAATTAAACTGTTTCCTGGGCAAAAAAGCAATAAAGTAACTCCAAAGCCTGAAGCTGTCTTAGAACTCGATTCACCCAAGCTCTGTCCTGAACTCCAGATTGAGTTAATTCCTAAATGTGTCTTGGTTTCTTTGTTACATGGGTTCCATCTGTTTAGATGTACAAAAGACATCTCAAAAGATGTCTCAAAATTTGCTCATTCAAAGCAGAGTTGTCAGTGAGCCTGAGGGATTTGTGCGTGTTTGATTTGATATGCCAGTGTACCCATAACTGTCTCGGCTGTGTATAAAAGTCATGTCGCTGTTGCTTCACTGTGAGAGAAAAAAAACACCTTGTTGACAAAAAAGTCACGCAGTCAATAAGAAATTGCTCCAAGTCTGGGATTGGACTCATTTACAAGAAAATGAAAGTCTGAAAGAAAACAATGGTTTAAAAAAACAACAACAACAGTTTTTATTATAGGCAGCACCCAGAGGAAATTTATATTGGTGTAAGGTTTATCTTTGATGGATCAGGAGATAATCATGATTCTCACTTTTGATTCATTAAGGTATCAGATGTTTTTCCTAAAATTCTTTACAATTTAATAAAATAAAATAAAAAGGTGACAAACTTGTAATGATGCCATCAAGTGTGTCTTATACAGTACCTTTAGTTAGAGGACCTAGAGAATGTATTGTACATTTAATTTAATGAACCATTTCTCCTGCCGGTGTAGGGCAATTATGAATTATTCATTGAATCCAATATCGATGACAGCTTATCCATAGGAGCAGATGGAGCAGAGCCCCGCCATACAGTATATATAAATAATTGTCATTCAACAAATGTTAACTTTCATAAAATCCTCATTCACAACTCCATATCGTTCTGTTGAAATACTAATTACCTCTTTTGAGTGAGCAACTATTTACTAATTATCTCTATTGAGATCTCTATCATGCTGCCCCATGCTGACAGGGTCTTCAGCTGCCAAGATTGTGTTTTATAGCAAATAATCAGAATGAAACCTCACCCATTTCTGCAAACAAAGGCAAAGTGTAAACGCAGACAATGTGTCTATGATGAACGGAACCAATTCTACTGCAGCAGTGACTCGTGACCATGGATTTTAGTGGGGAAGGATGACATTAATAATGACATAACCTCAAGCTGAGAGACTATAACATGTGGCTTGTTCTATAGTCTGGACTGTCAATAGACAGTCAACATACAGTCATCCATCATACTAGAGGTCAACCGATTGACCGGTTGATTGGATCACATAAGAGCTACTATCATTAACTACGGTTGGAAGGTTTCGGTAAAATGTCACAGTCTAACTACATCTCAAAATCCACAGAAAAGTACACTTTCACTTTATTTGCTATAAAACAAGATCTTGGTGGCCTCAGGGTATTGTTAAACTAGCCCAATCAGAAGACCCCTTTAACTGCCCTGACCGCTGCTCCTCCACTGAAAATGTTCATAAAGCAGTCATGTTGCAGCGTGATACCTGTCCATATGAACATCTTTCAGTTCCAATTTTGCCATCAGGGTGCAATAATAGCTCTGTGGAACTAATTGGGGCAGTGTGAACACTTCTCCAATTAGTTACATAGAGTTATTATTGAATTTTTGAATATTGAATTTCTGAATTATTGAATTATTATTAAAAATTTCTTAGCAACCAGAATGGCAAGTAAATCAAAGAAACATCAGTTTATCTCTCAAACAGAAACGTTTTTAAAATCATTTGTCACTCAGAAAATGGTAATTAATAATGAAATGTAATTTACAATGTAAAGAGTTTATGAAGGCAAATATTTATTGAATGGCTGATACATATCCTGTATACCAGCCATACCATATATATATGTGTGTGTGTGTGTGTGTGTGTGTGTGTGTGTGTGTGTCTGTGTGCGTGTGTGTGTCTCTCTCTCTCTCTTTTCCAGTGCCTGAGTTTGGGCTAGGTTCAGGCCTTTGTGTGGTTTTTGAGATGTAGTTGGGCTGGAAATTTTGCTGAAATCTACCAACCCTGGTTAAAAATATTAGCTTGTTGAGGAAAACAAAAATGTGTATCATGAAACTAAACCAGCCCAGAAGAGCTAGCCATTTAAAAATCATTAATGCTAAGCAAAATAATATATGTAAATGTATGGAATGTATAGAAATGTAAGGAATTGCTATAATGTAGGTTTTTGATTTACAAATACAGTGGAATATCTTCTGCAAAAGTATCATGGAATAGATATAAAAAATGTCAAAGAATCAAAATGTGAATTTGAGACAAAATATTTTTAAAAGATGATGGATAAACAGGCATTTGTTTATATATTGCAAAATTGGAGAGAATGGTGAAGATAATATGTAAGGAATAATACAATTGAGGGCATGCTGTTAAAGGAAAATAAACAATGTCATAGTGATGCAACGCAGCTCAAAAATGTTATCACCCCAAAGCTGATTATTTTCTATAACAGCACATCTTGAAATGTTTTATTCCTCTTATACAACTGCAGTTTGCCACCATTCCATTTTGCCTCCAATTATACTTATATAGTATTTCATTTGGAATCATCACTTAAGTTACAGCAGCTATAAACAGTCCTTTTCTCACCTGCCTCTCTTACTTCTCATATTCAAATCTAATGATAAGAAAAATACAGCTTATCAGGTTACGGAGAAACTGCAAAGTCCTCTGTCCTGAACATACAGCTTTACCTCTGACTGTTACAAAGCAATGAATCTAGAAACTCCTTCCATTAATGTTAAATAAACATCTCATTAGATGTTTTGCATAAAAAACAACAAATATTAGTCTGTTTATTAGTCTGAGATAGATTTGTAGATTATGTAGATCGTCTGCCATACAAGTCCCTGTGAATGAGCTGTTACTATAGAAACTATAATGTATTAGAACAAGTGCATTAAAACAAAGCTGTTATTGAATTCTAATTCAATATCGTTTTAGTATCGGCTGTCAGATAAGAGCTGTAACCGTGCTTCCTTGTTGCTTCAAGCTGTTTATGCATTGCTAGATAAGAGCAATTCAGGTATTCATATTCAGTTTCGGTCGGGAGTCGTGCGTTCACGCTATTTGACTTTGTTTTGCTAATTAAAGAGGCATGCTCACACACTGAGGACTATATTAGCGTGCTCGTCACTTGTAACCACAACAAAAGCGATTACTCTGCGCACTTTGCTTCTCTACAACTTGTATTGTTCTCTGCATGATATATCACTTTACTTCTATTTCCTAATTTTTAAGTTGCTTTGGATAAAAGCATCTGCTAAACGTATAAATGTAAATGTAAATGCATTACACCCTGAACTACTGTCAGAGCTTCAATTTTAGAAATTCTATCAACACGTTCTTACCAGCGCTGCAGCATAATTATAATATAATTCGCAGCATTAAAGACAGTTAGTCTTGGAAAAGAAACGTAAATCCATTTTGAAGAAGCTGGCACATCTAGACACAGTGTGTGAGATCTTTGCTAAAAACAAAACCGTGTGAGACTAATGAAACCTTTGCCACAAATCTAAAAGGCAGGAGTCTTAAGCAGGAAACAGAAATATGTCAAATAGATGTGTCTGATTTTAGCTATCAAGAACATAAAATAAGTGTAACAGTAAATGAGCATGTCTCAGCGCACCCTGATGGAGCAGCTGATGAGTCCATCTCTATTGTGGACCTTCAGCACTCTCTCGAACAGCTGGGTCCTGGCCGCCTCATCCTGAGCATACATTCCTTCCAGCAGGTCCACTGGCTCTGAGACCCCGCCGGTGAAGTCCACTAAAGCATCGGCTGTGTTCCCACCATCCAGAGCTTCGTAGCAGCCATACACTCTGCAGAGGTGAAGAAAATGAGGTGGTGTTATTCCAAATGCAAAAAAAAAAATTATATCTTAGCAAGTGAAAATATTTTGAATATCGGGCTGTTTTTAGACTCTCGTACATATTTCAAGTTATAAATTGGCAAATAATTAAATGGAAATAAATTCTTCAAATTAGAAAAAAAAATCTGACAAAAGAACAAGATTATTTAAACCTTGAAATTTAATTAAGATTATAAATGTCTAGAAATAGGTTAAATAATTGTATATTTGGTTTACAAATATTGAAAAAACTACATAAATGTGACTATATTTAAGCCAATTCAACTAGCTAATGTCATTGATATTGTTTTTTTTTTTTGCCATGCATTTCAATATCCACTATCATTCCTTATATCTGCATTATTATTTCTATGTTCATGTGTTAATGTGTGTGTCCAGGATGCATCTGTGAGACGCTCTGGAGAATTTTAACAACGTAACATTACCAGCACTATCTGCTCGAGCACAAAACCACCCAAATAATTAGTTCATATGTGTCAAACTTCTCCAATTGGAGATCTTTCTTGGCCTCTTGGTAGGTTCTCCGACTAATAATCCTTACCTGCTCACTGACTTTTGCTGGATGGCATCTTTTAGGAGTTGCAGTTGTGCCATATTCTTTTTATTTTTAAAATAATTTGTTAATTTAACATCAACAAATGATTAGTTTATTATTGTCTTCATAAGCTATCAGTCTCACCCGTTCCATGCAACAATCACTGCACAGTGGAGTACACTGAACGGGAGGTTCCACCTGCCTAGGTGCAGAAAGGAGTGCTTTCGCAAGTCCTTTCTTCTTGCAGCCAACAGACAACTATGCACATAGCTTCTCCATCTGATAATGCAAGTTTTTGCAAAAAATATTTCTCCACTACTCCTCGCAGGATGAACATCATCTTTTATGAATTTTGCTCAGTACAATGCTGTAAAATGACATTTTTGCACACTGTTATAACCCTCGAGTGTACCTGGTCATATTCTCTCCCATTTTGCCATAATCCATACTATATATACACATCAACACACACACACACACACACACACACACACACACACACACACACACACACACACACGAGTGTGTCTGGTTATATTTTGCATAAAGTATGTAGTGTATCTGGTTATATTTAGTGTACTGTATATTTCATGTAATGTTCGCTGCAGCCTTTTGCAAACATTTGTATAAATGTTTATTTTAATACTTATCTGTTGCTTTTGTTTTTTGTCTTATATTCTCTGTTGTCCCTTATCTGCTGCTGTAACACTGAAATTTCCCACGAGGGATTAATAAAATGTTATCCTATCTCATCTTTTATCTTATTTAATGATGCTCCATGGGATGTTCAAACCCTGACTGATACTTTTCCAGAACTTTGTCCTTGACTTCTTTATGATGGTGTTTGTTTAGGTATGTTCTCTAACAAACTCTAGGGCCTTCTATGAACAGGTGTATTTATATTGAGATTAGGACTGCAACATTTAGTCTGAAAAACTGATAATGTCAGTTATTAAAAATGATCAATGTGGATTTTTATGCTCGACTAGTCATCTAGTTAACCAATAACAGAAACATAAGAGTGCACAGGATTCTATTCCTGGGCATTGCTCCTGGGTAGAGTAAAATGCCAAAGTGCAGAGCCGACATTGCTGCACCACACACCACTTTTGATGTACAACATTCTTTGATGTTTAAAAGGAGGCAAAAAATTAATTGACAGATTTCACTGAAACATATAGGCTTTCTGTTTGGAAGATTGTTTTCTTGTTTAATGTATTTTAGTGCTGAGTTCATGTCTCACAAGGGCGAGAGATGCTTGCTCTCATTCTCTCTCACAGACAGAAATTTTAATAATGGAAAATAGCCATTATTAAGCCCCAAAAAACCCAAAACACTGATAGATTCAGTCCAAAAAGTAAAAGCATTATACTATGCAGTGTGCAAAAAAATGGAAATACCTTTCATAACAGCATGGACATTAAAAAGAAATGCTGCCGAGAACTGTTGCTTGGTGAATGAAATATACGGTTAACGTAATAGCCTTAAATTACGTTTCATTAAAGAAGCTTGACAGGTTTTCTTTGATGTAGTGTAATAGTAAAATATGTGCAGCGATTTTTTATCAATAGTTTGTATCAAAATTGTTATTTGCAATTTAGGTTTTTTATGTCAGGTGGTGGAGATGGAGACAGTTGCATGTTCAGAGTTTTATTAAAACAACAGGCATACAAATCCAAAACGTAAGGCAAGATCAAGGTCAGGATACAGGCAGTAGTCAGGTGATGTCCAATCAAAGTAACCAGGGCAAAAGACAAAGACATAAACCAAACAACAAGAACAGGAATCGAAACCAGAAAACATTACGGCAAGATAAAGGCTTGGTATCAACAGGTAAGAATCTACTTTGCATAAACTTCGCATTGTGGTGGTGGAATGAGTATCCGTATATAGTGTTGGCGTGACTGTGTAAGTGAGTCCTGGTGTGTGCAATCAGTAGGATGGTAAATGTGAGTCCATGATGGCTGCTGGATGTTGCAGTCCTCGGTGGCCATGTTTGCAGAGTGCTTCCTGGGTCTCCCCGGGGTGTGGACCTGGTATGTCAGGACATCTTGTATGATTTTTCTGGCAGTGGGTCAGTGGGTCATGAACATCCCGAACCGGGACCCAGCATCTCTTTTCTGGTCTAAGATCCCCATGACTATGTATGCCAGTTGTCCCTCAATGTCTAGGGGAGCTGAGGGTGTGGAGGGGGGTACATTGTTGGTTAGGTGTCCTAGCATGACTGGCTTGAGCTTAGATACATGGAATGTGGGTGCGTGGTAGGTGGAGTTTGTATGTGTATGTTTGTATGTATAGGGGCCTATGTAGCGGTGGGTGAGTTTTCTGTAACCATGCATGGCCTTGATGTCCTTGGTGGACATCCATACGCTGTCTCCGGGTTCATAATGTGGAGTGGCATTGCAAGGTCTGTTTGCTCCTTCTTTTTCTGGGTTGCTTGTTCTAGGTATTGGTGTACAACCTCCCACACTTGTTCACTTCTCCTGAACCAGTCATCGAAGGCAGGGGATTCGGAGAGGTTGGCGTTCCATGGAAACAGGGGCGGTTGGTACATACAACACACTGGACTAAGGTTAGGTGCATGGCTGAATGACGTAGAGAGTTCTGGGTGTACTCTGCAGGAACCGGGGCCCAGTCCTCCTGGTTGTTACCACATTATGCTCATAGGAGCCAGTCTATTTCTTAATTGGCCCTCTTGACCTGGAAATTGGCTTGAGGATGTTAACCAGATGTGAGACTGACTGAAGCTCCTAACTTCTCCATAAAGCTGCTCCATACCTGGGCGGTGAATTGGTCTCCCTGATCACAAATGAGCTCTGCCATTTCTAAGGCTGAGGGGAGACCGGAGAGGGGAATCAGACTTGGAAAATCTGTCTATGAGCACCATGATGACTGTGTTACCTTGAGAACATGGTAAATCTGTAACGAAGTCTATAGCAAGGTGAGACCACAGTCGTTGTGGTATGGGGAGTGGAAGAAGTTTATCAGTGGTAGAGTTTGGGGTACCTTGGACTGTACATGAAGACTTATGAACCATTGGATGACGGAGAGCATGTAGGGCCACCAGTACTTCCCCTGTATAAGTAGGTGGGTTTTGTGAGTACCTGGATTACCAGTAGCAGTTTTGTCCTTAATTTTTTTTTTCAGGGGGGGGGCTTGGTAGAGGCGTGAGAGGGAATAAATTTTTGAATTCTTGGACCCTGGGTGGTAGAAGGGAATGAACCCAAACCTTGCAAAAAAACAGGGCCCACCATACTTGTCATGAGTTGAGTCTTTTGGCAGTCTTCATGTACTCTAAGTTTTTGTGGTCAGTGTAGTTTCACTGCCAGGAGCTATTGGTTGCCAATGTAGTTGTGCTCAGCTGGGGACAGTTTCTTTGAGAAGAATGCCACTGGGTGAAGCTTAGGTTTCTCTTCAAATCTCTGTGACAACACAGCTCCCATGCCGGTCTCTGAAGCATCCACTTCCACAATGTTTTAAAGTAGGGGCTGATGTGAACACTTCCTTGAGCCATTGGTCTGCTGAGGGGTTTCATTATAGTTTTTTGGGTCCTTTAATGAGAAGGGACCTGAGGGGCATCGTGATAGAACTGAACCCTCTGATGAATTGGCAGTAGAAGTTGTCAAACCCCAGAAACCTCTGTAGATCCTTCACTGTGGTAAGGGTCGGCCACTTGGTAACAGCAGTGTCTTGATCCTGGTTCATGAAAACACCTTCTTGATTGACTATGTAGCCGAGACATAATATTGTTGTAACATGGAACTCACATTTCTCCCCTTTTACAAACAGCTGGTTCTCCTAGAATTGTATAAGAACTCTCCTCATGTGAGTGACATGTTCCTCTTTGGAAAGGGAGTAGATAAGGATGTCATCGATGTATGCAATGATGTACTTTCCAAGCATATCCCAGAGGACATAATTTATGAGGCACTGGAACACTGCAGGTGCACAAGATAGCCCATACAGCATGACACAGTACCCAAAGTGGCCATAGGTAGTACTGAAGGCCGTTTTCCACTCATCCCCTTCTCGGATCCGGATGAGACTGTATACACTGCCCAAATTGAGCTTTGTGAAGATCATTGGCTTCCTTGAGTGGATAACGATACTTGACTGTGACCTGGTTTAATACACATGGCCTGAGTCCTCAACCCTTTTTTCTACAAAGAAAAAGCCTGCTAATGCTGGTAATGTGGAAGGATGAATGTATCCTTGTTACAGGGCCTCTGTGATGTATTCATCAATGGCTTAGGTTTCCTTAACTGAGAGAGGGTACACATGGTTGCAAAGGGGCATAGCACCGGCCATGAGCTCAATAGCGCAGTCATAAGGTTGATTGGGGGGAGGCTGCTAGCTTTGGTCTTGCTAAAGACTTCCTTGAGGTCCTGATTCTCTGGTGGTATTTCTGTGTTAGAGTCTGCTTCAGGACTCTCAATGGAAGTAGATGCTAGTAGGAGAATAGGGGCCTGCAGACAGTGGTTTAAATAGTGTGGGGACCAGTGGAGGATTTCTCTGTTGAACCAGGAGATCTGTGGGTCATGGGTGTGCACCCAGAGGAACCCCAACAAGATAGGAACATTCTTGGTGACTGTGACAAGGAGAGAGATTCATTCCTGATGGAGGGCACTGACTCTGAGAAGGGGTGTAATGCAGTGGGTTATGGAACCCCCTCCGATGGGTCCCCCATCAAGGGATTGGATATGCAGGGGATTACAGAGTGGTTGGCTAGGCAGGTTCAGTTTTGTGATGAGAGAGCTGTCAAAGTTGCCAGCTGCTCCAAAATCAATCAACACTGAGAAAGTAGAAAAACTATCCGGGTCACCTATCTGCACAATTATGGCAAAATTTTGGTGAGTATTAATACTGGGGACACTCACCGTGTTGAAGCGAAAAGGCTGGTTTTCTCAGTTGGTGCAGTTTGGAGAAGACCTGGATTTGGGTTGGAATGGGCATGAAGACACGGAGTGCTGAGGACTGCCACAGTAAAAGCACAACTTGATTTTCTGAGGCCTTTGGCATTCCATATCTGTCAACTTAGCTTGTCCAAATTGCATGGGATTAGGTTCCTAGATTTCCGTCAAAGAAGTTATCTGTGGTTTGCCCATCCGGTTCTTTAGTAAGTGGTTGAGACAGATGGAGCGATCGATGAGGGATGATTGATCATCAAGGCAAACCAGTTCCATTAGAATGTTGGGGTTCAATCCCTGATGGTAGGCTGCCTTTAGTGCTGGCTCATTCCAGCCACTGCCAGCGGCGAGGGTACGGAACTCTAATGCAAACTTGGTTGCCGTGTCAGAGTGTAAGCAGTTGCTCTCCTACTTCCTTTCCTTTGGGAAAATGATTGAAAACTTGCAGGAAGAGGTCCTAAAAGCACTCGTAAGAGGTTTAATGCTCTCCTCCTTGGTTCTAGATGGCAGTAGTCCAGGTGAGGGCCTTATATGTGAGCAAGTTGATGAACTGAGCAATTTTAGCAATTTCCGTCACTCCCTCTTGACTGAAGAAATACAAGGAGCAGTGAAGCAAAATCACCTGAACATTTGTCAGGGTAAGTGATCAGCAACAGGGCAGACTGAGAGGGTGCCACCATAGTAACCAGTGTTGCTGGAGAGTTGGGCATTGATCATGACAATCTGCTGTTGCTGCTCACCAAAGAGGTGCCCTAGGGAGGCCAGGGCCTGTTGCTACTCTTGGAATCCTGCTGCCTCCATGTGCAGGCAAAGTATTCTGTCAGGTGGTGGAGATGGAGATAGTTGCAGGCTCAGAGTTTCATTAAAACAACAGGCAAACAACTCCAAAACAGGTGGTCAAGATGCAGGCAGTAGTCAGGTGATATGCAATCAGAGTAACCGGGACAAAAGACAAAGACATAAACCAAACAACTAGAACAGGAATCGAAACCAGAAAACACTACAGCTAATAAAGGCTTGGTATCTACAGGTAAGAAACGATGAGCGTATATTTCGCACTGTGGTGGTGGAATGAGTGTGCTTATATACTGTTGGCGTGATTGTGTAAGTGAGTCCAGGTGTGTGTAATCAGTAGGATGGTGAGCGTGAATGTGATAGAGTTCCTGATGGCTGAATGTAGTGATAGTGTTTGTTGGATGTTGTAGTCTTCGGCAGCCATGTTTGTAAGCCGTTCTAAGAGTTGTAGTCCACAGCCATGTTTGTAGGCCGCTCTGTGTGAAGCAATGCCGATTCCGGCGTTGACATGACATTTTACAGCGACTGGAATGAATACACAAAATCAAAATTGTATGTTTTTATGTGTAAGCAATTTTGCAAACTATACTGATTTTCAACCCACTTCAATATTATAGATTCATAATTTATAGTCTATTGCTAACTAGTTCATATGAGCTTTTCCTGTATCGCTAGTATACTGATTTCCACCAAGAACAAATCCCACAGATTCAGAGTCCACCATCATTTTTTTTTTAAATTGAATAGCCCACCATTATTGATTTTCTTTCTTCACAATTCTGTCAGCATTTTGGTGTGTATAAGCTCTACTGTGGAACTGAATATAAATATATATTAACATATTAAAATATAAATATGCTGCTGGAGGTGTAGGTGTAAAATATGCATGAACTTTATTTCCTGAAAAACATGACTAATGCTGTCATTTTGACCTGTGTGGAATAATTATGATTTAAATCATGAGAAGAATGCTTTCATTTAGTGAAGTGAGATTTTCTTTCTTTAAACTGTATTTTGTATTTGCATATGTTTAAAGAAGGACCGTTCATTTACATGTGGATTTATTATTGGGAAAAAACGTAGTGGTGTCTCAGTAATGTGACCCCTAATTTACACTGCATATATTTATAAAATGTTAAACCAATAAAGATAACACGTTATTATTATTATTATTATTATTATTATTATTATTATTATTATTATTACATATTTAAATCTTACTTGCAGTTGTGACCATTGGAAACATTTTTGTGTTTGTATGAAAATGTTTATAGAACACAACAAAAAAGTTATCTAGATCAACAATACAATTCATAGTAGTGTCATTACTATGATGCTAACTGTTGTATAGAACTAGGAAGAGTGATTCTACACTCAGCTCCAGAACTATTGGCACCCTTTGTAAAACGGGGTTTAAAAAAGGTTACGAAAAATGTCTGCTGATAAGTACGTACCTTAATCTCACACTGAACATATGGGAGAAGTCTAAAGTAAATTTGCTCCAGTTATTCAGTGTGAGATCTTTAATAGTTCTGGAGTTGACTGTATAATATGCAAGGAAGTCAGAGTAACCGAATTCACATCTTTTAGAATTGAAGTGCATACTTGGCATAAGCTTTCTCCACAAGGGCACTCCAGAACTCATTGCTATCATCTGAGTGGCAGTACACCAGCTGATTGTCCACTGTGGGCAAGCGGTCATCGATCACCACGTCCATCCATTCACCAAAGCGCCAGAAGCGGAAATGGAAGATTCCCGCGTAAGAGTCTGGTTTCTCCGGATCCCATTCCTGCTCTTTCCAGTCAGGGATAACCTGAAAAGAGAGAGCGAGAGAGAGGAAGCTACATAGATTGCACAGATCCTGTTGTTGTGATTTTAAATAATAAAAAACAGAGCTAATTCATCGTAGTCACAGAAATCAAATAATTGTTATTGCCTTCCAAAAATAGACCTGGTTTTATTTTTAGCTCTGTTGTTTAATAGTGGCCTGCTACATGATTTGTTCCCGCATACAAGCTAGCTGGGGACCAGCTTCCTCTGGGGAGGGGCCATGCCAATCAAGGTTTCCAATTTGACTAGGCTCTGATTAGCATGCTGCGAGGCTCAGGCTTGCAACCGAGGAACTATAGGACGAGCATGACGAGCAGCCGTTTACAAAATGATAACAGCTCCTGCTGGAAGGACATCAGAGTGATTTAAGAGGCGTAGAGGAGCTGTTTCATTGAGATGAAGCTCCTCTGAGACAGCACAGAGAATGGATTTCAAGCATAGTTCTGTGGTAATTGCTCGATGAACAGCAGGTCTATTGCCACAAGTACATGCTCCGACCGTGAATATGAGTAAAATTCTTCAAAAATGCATCAACATTTCCAGTTTGCATGGCACTGCTGCTCTTTAAACTTGTTTAGATTCAACATCACTGTTGTCTGAATTGCCTGGTTAAGTCTAGCTGTCTTCAGAGAGGAAGCTTGTTTTCATACTGTGCACACATGCAGTCTTCTAAAAGCTGAAGGGCAATGTGAATTTACTTACACATGCGTCCCCCTTTTTTTTAAATATTACATCCACCAGACCCCTTGCAGATAAACTGATAGCACCCTACACACTAAAGGGAGAGGGGAGCATCATGGTGTGTGTGTGTGATGCTGTCTTTTGATATAATCCTTTTACAAATAGCTTGTTTAACTTCCCTTGTACAGTAGAACCCTTGAAATGTTTCCACATGGCCAACATTTTCTGACTGTTGACCTGCTGCTCAAACTGTTTGAACATGCCTGACCACTGACCAGCACTGGAGAGGAAATTAATTGGAACCACCTTCTAATTATCATCAGCAGTAACATTATTTGTAAAGTGTTTGATTTGACAATTCGTTGTACAATTCAACTTCTCAGTCGGATGTCTTAATTTGTTAAGTTTGGTGACAGTGTCGTGTGTGATGTGCATGCCATGTTTCCTGTTAAAGTCCATCACAACCTTGCAACTGCTTCCTGATCCAGCCATGAGAATGATTTCAACACATTCTTCTTTTCTCAAAGGTATTCTTAAAGCCCATCTGAAAAGGTATATAGTTTTGATATATTATTAAGTCCAAAATCTCCTTTCCATTATGAATGAGTTTTGAATCCTGCTTTATTCTCAGTAAAGGGAATTATGTTGAAATTCTTGCCTATCACACATACACTAAAGTATTTCTTTATTATTTATTTACCCTATGGCATACACTGTATATCAAGAGACTGATTGGCTTCCCCTTATGAAATATGTTTTGAACCCTTCCCAGTGTAATTGAGTGACATTTGGGGAAAAACCAGACTAGCTAAGCTTAAAAAAAAAAAAACACTCATCATTCCTTCTGAAATTCCTTCAGCCCTAGTGTATACACGTCTGACTCAGCGAAGCAGTTTGCTGAAAGCTAATACTGTCAAGGGAACAAAGCTCTTACTGAAGCAAAGCTTCTTCCAATCTAATGTCTTGTATCAGAGACCAGACGGGTGTATAGTAGAATAAAAAATGGATTCAGCGGATGGTCAGAGTCTTA
Source organism: Ictalurus punctatus (assembly GCF_001660625.3). Classification (NCBI taxonomy): domain Eukaryota; kingdom Metazoa; phylum Chordata; class Actinopteri; order Siluriformes; family Ictaluridae; genus Ictalurus; species Ictalurus punctatus. The sequence continues at coordinate 18,289,945 of NC_030433.2, forward strand.
AGATATTACAAGTGTCCATCACAAGATACGTTTGTTGAATAGAGAGACTTAAAATAGACGGAACTCTGCAAATACAGTTGCTTCATATTCCAGCTGCTCCAAGGAATATACTCCCTACCTTAAGTACAAACATCACAGCACTGCCCTGAGCAACAAGTCATCTTGACAGGAAGCAAACTGAAGCACTACTGGCTCCAGACTGTGTGGGCAGAATGGACACAGACAATCCAGACAGAAGACATAAGGAAACAACAGAAAAGCAAGCAGCCTTTTCTATAAACCATGAAGGTACTGTATATGTCCAGCAGACGTAGCCTGTTCAGATCCCTTACATTTCATCCACCGACTGTCAGCAGTTACTGTGGTGCTAAAGGTAAAGATATTAACATATAAATATGCTGCTGGAGGTGTAAGGTAAAGATATTAACATATAAATATGCTGCTGGAGGTGTAGGTGTAGAATAATACATAAGTAGGCCTTTTATGTGGAAAACATGACTAGATGACTTTGCTCACCGAAAGGGATTTGTCTGGTTTGTTTACGGGATTCAAAGCATCTGATTCATTGCGCAAGGGCACCTATTATCCTAAAAATAGCCTTTATTTACTGCAAAAGAACAATAATTGAATAACTGATGACAATTCACTCAAAGCATCTGATTCAATACAAAAAACCCCCAACAAAATATCCTTATATTTTTTCATCTGTGAAAGAATAATGCATATCACAAATCTTTGAGGAGAAAGTGTTTATTCATTCATTCATTCATTCATTGATCCATCCATCCATGCATGGTTGTCTTCAATAGTTGTATATAATATATGACTAGGACTTTACTTGAGGTATTTATTTAGATGAGGTGCTAATTGGGTTTGGACTACAATACATACATGCATGCCTGAATCTCAGTATCAGGTATCACTAGTAATAGACATGCTAACTTGCTAAACTGACAAAATAATGGTAACAAACCAGCCAATTAATTAACCAGCCAAACAAGGCAATAAATTCAGTCATATCCAGTTTGGTAAATGAGACACAATATTAGGGAGCACAGTGGCTTAAAGGTTAGCACGTTTGCACCTCCAGGATTGGGGGTTCGAATCCCGGTTTCGAATGCCCTGTGTGTGTGGAGTATGCATGTTCTCCCCGTGTTTCAGGGGTTTCCTCTGGGTACTCCAATTTACAGGGTACAAGACTCCTTCCATGAACATTTTAAAATCTATTTATTACCAAACTTAGATTGTGTACATTATCCCCCATACAAGTCCCTGTCAATGAGCTGTTACTATAGAAACAATAACACATTAAAAACAGCTCATTAATTTTTTTTATCTCTGATTTGACTTACAGCTGTCAGTACCACTGTTGAGTCATCTATGATGATCATATTGAAACATCTTTCACATTGAGGGTTATGACTGCAAAATCTCTTATTATTCAGCATTAAACTGAATATTTTAAACACACTTCAATTGGTAGATGCCTTGTACAAATCCAGCTCATAAATAAAGATAAAATTACATCATAAAATCCCAGTGAAACTGAATATTCACTAATGTTTGTAACATTTAAAAAATAAATAAATAAATAAATAAAAAAGCCCTGCTCAAAACATACAAACTTACTTTCTGCCACAGAGACTCGCGCGAGGCCAGGCTTGAACACGCCGCCACGAACCAACAGTTTCCCAGCTGCCCTTGGTGCAAGTCATGAGCGCTGATGCCATCCACGAACAAATGAGGATCATCACACAGCTCCTGATTTAGAGGGAAAGAGAAAGAAACCGACCAGTCAGAAAGCATGAATGTGTGAACAGAACACAGAGACTGTGGAATAGCAGCAGCTGTGAATACAAGAAAGCGGTGAAGGCTCCTTGTGGATTAAAGAAGCAATAAAAAGAAGGAAAGGAAGATAACATGGCCCTCTGAGATGGAGACCATAAATCTCTTCTCAGTGCGAGGAGGACAAAAATGGACAAATAAATTGTGTCTAGAGGTTCGACTCTACTGTCCACTCGATTTCATGAGACTTTTACTGACATGGAGGTTTGATGAAACTATGCCGGTTCATTCACCCCATTTTCCTTACGTTAGTCACATAACCAGTTTTGATTCAGCCATAGCTATCAAAAGAGAGAGTAAGAAGGACTGAGACTCCTACTAGACTAATATATTTAAGAATTACTCCAGTTTTTTTTATATACCTCTATCTACAGCACCTGTGGCATATGGATGGAACAAATATTTTAACATTGTGCTGATACAAAAAAACAAAATCCTGTTTACCCAAAACTCAAAATGGTCTAAAGTCTAAAGGCAGTTGTCAAATTATTTATATTTATGCAAAGCATATTTGTAGAATGCTTTCATGATTCCTCAATCAAAGGTGTTTGTAAATGAAGCTCTAAATCTGTATGATTGCTCTATACAGAGAAGGGACTACTTTTTTCAGAGAGATGAATTTTTGGTTTTATCAGCAGTCTAGTTGTGTGTGTCTGATGGTGTATGTGTACCACGAAACCTTAGGAAAAGTGTAAAGTAACCGGAACTATTTTTTACTGTATTGCTCCAGTGTTGGAACCCATCCATCCATCCATTTCCATACTTAGTGTATACGTGATTACCTGAAGAATCACTGAAGAATTTCAACCATTTCTCTGAACTAACTTTCATCCATCCAACCCTGGACAGGGTACCAACCCATCGCAGGGCACAATCACACCCATTCACACATTTGGAATTTCCAAATTGTCTGTAGTGTGTGTGTATGATTAGATAACATTAGATGAGGTTCGAGAATACATGGCAAGGGATCTGAGACCATTCCTCCATACAGATTCTCTCCAGATCCTTCAAATTTTGAGGTCCATGCTGGTGGACTCTCCTCTTCAGTTCACCCCACAGGTTTTCTATAGGTTTCAAGTCAGGGGATTGGGATGGCCATGGCAGGACCTTGATTTTGTGGTCAGTAAACCCTTTTTGTGTTGATTTTGATGTATGTTTTGGATAATTGTCCTGCTGGAAGATCCAACCACGGCCCATTTTAAGCTTTCTGGCAGAGACAGTCAGGTTTTCATTTAATATCGGTTGATATTTGAGTCCATGATGCCATGTATCCCAACAAAATGTCCAGGTTCTCTGGCAGAAAAACAGCCCCAAAACATTAAAGAGCCACCACCATATTTAACCGTGGGCATGAGGTACTTTTCCATATGGCTACCTCTCTGTGTGCACCAAAACCACCTCTGGTGTTTATTGCCAAAAAGCTCTACTTTGATTTCCTAGAACCCGAACCATAGAAGTTCCAGTAGTGTCTGGCAAACTGAAGACTCTTGAGTTTGTTTTTGGATGAGAGTAGAGGCTTTTTTCTTGAAACCCTTCCAAAAAACTTGTGGTGATGTAGGTGACTTCGGATTGTAGTTTTGGAGACTTTCTGACCCCAAGATGCAAATAACTTCTGCAATTCTCCAGCTATGATCCTTGGAGATTTTTTTGCCCACTCGAACCATCCTCTTCACAGTGCGTTGAGACAATATAGACACACGTTCAATACCAGGTTGATTCATAACATTTCCAGTTGACTGGAACTTCCTAATTATTACCCTGGTGGAAATGAGCATTTTCAATGCTTTTGCTGCACATCACAGCTATATTCCTTGGTCTAACCCATTGTTATGAATGACTAAGGGAATTTGGAATATGTGTTACCTCATATTTATACCTCTGTGAAACAGGACGTCATGGTTGAACAATTTCCTGTTTTTAGTAACCCAGGTGTACTTAAATATCATAATAAATAAAATATCAATGAGAATATACTTCAAATATATTTTCTCATATGAACTCATAGGTGTGCCAATAATTGTTGCACACCTATATTTAAGATATTTCAGATTTTTTTTTATAAACCTGTGTTGTGTTTGCAATTGTTTGATATCCATGAGCGCAGAGTATTTTTGTGAATTTCTTGAACAAAAGATCAAAAGGTTAAATAATAATGACAATTTTTCAGTCTTCTTTGCTCATATTTACCAAGGGTGCCAATATTAGTGGATGTCACTGTATGTATTCAATGTATTGTGTTGTGACCAAACATCAAGATTATTCCTAAAACAGCAAATAAAATGATTCTGATTCTGAATGATTATATTTCAGACGAATTGTGCACATTTAATTTTCAAAGTCCTTTAATTAAGAAAACTAATCCTTTAATTAATCCCTTAAGCACTGTGACTGTGGATGACCCAGTGAGTGTGAATAAATGACAGGACTCTGGACATATTGCAAAGTGAACAGTGTAGTTCTTTACTACCCATGTCAACAGTACAGGGACACACTCAGGGCAGGAGGGCTGGGACAGAGACATTAAGAGAGATGGAGCTGAGAGAAGCAGCAGGCAAAGTGCAGAGTGTGTGTGTGTGTGCGTGCTTGTGCGTGCTTGTGTGTGTGTGTGTGTGTGTGTGTGTGTGTGAGAGAGACTACAGCTCATTTACCCTCACTACTCACTCCCAGGAGGCTCTGCAAATGAGCACAGGAGGAAAATTAAGCTTTTAAGGTCGACTCTGAACACTGGACCTTTGCAACGGAATGAATCGACAAGTCTTATATTACACGGCAAAACACACACACACACACACACACACACACACACACACACACACACACACACACACACACACACACACACTCCTCTATTTGAACCGCTTCCCAGATCTCAGCTGGTATGCCGTACATAGCGGCCCCACGATGTGTGTCTCATATCGGGCAACAGACAGATTTCATTTTTCATCGTACTCCTGTAATGTGTGAAGAGGAAGTGTGATGATGTCATGGGAAAACCCACACCTTTATTTTCTTCCGCTCACCAGCTGAGTCTTTCTGTGTGGGGCCTTCCTATTTTACACTCACACATTCACGTTTATATTTACATTCACACAGCATGACTGATATTCCATCCTGTGTGGATGTGACTGCAGAATAATGGCGTCTTCTCACAACGATGTTGTTTTGATGGGGTTCGTTTAAGGCAGTCGTACTCGAATGAAAATATTGTAACCCTTAAACACACAAAATATTACAAAAATACTTATGATGATTTATGATGCTGATTAAAAGAACTGACATCTTTTTATTAAGCTATTTACCTTAAGGTTGCTTTTTACTAGGCATTTTTTCTCAGCTGCCAGCCCACATTTGACTTGGACTCCGATGAGCAGCGGCTGTTTTTAAATAGCTCTGCCGCTAGCGCAGGATATTTTCTTGAACACTTTGACAAATTGCAGAATTGAAAAGAAACACAAGCCTGCCCATCCTCAGCCCACTCACAAATCTCATCCTTGCCCACCCTCAATCAACCCACTCATCAAGCCCACATGACCACCCAAAGGCCTAGGAAGAAGGGAAAAATAAAATAAAAATAAAAAAGTAGGCTAAAGCAAAATAAAGTTAAGAACGTAAAATAAAATACAATAAAACATTTTATTTAAAAAAAAAGCAACCCAACCCATCAAAGGGCACAGTCGCACACACAATCACACACTATGGATAATTTGGAAATACCAATCAGCCTCCAATGCATGTCTTTGGACTGGAGGAGGGAACCGGAGTACCCGGAGAAAACCCCTGATTCGAACCCCCAACCCTGGAAGTGTGAAGCAAACGTGCTAACTACTTATGCACTGTGCACCACAAAAACAAACATGGAGTCCTTATACCATATGTAGAGTTTGCTGAATAAATATTAAAACATGTATAGCAGTTTTCTATCCCTAATTTTAGACAGGTTTAGATAATAGCTCTGACGTGGAGTTCCTGACACAAAGGTGTTTAACACAGTAGATATCACAATGTTTGGTGCTTCAGAAACAGTTGTTTTCAGTGACCGGGCTTAATAAATGAACTAAACTTGAGACATTTCTTTTTCCTTTCTGACACTCATTCGTACTCTTCATGTCTGATGGACTTAGCCAAAATGTAATAAAAACCCATCTGAGCACTTTACGGCTTCTACATTGAATTAATGATCAATAGTGCACTTGTGTTTCAGACACTATTCGAGGAGAGTTGGAAACGGAACGAGAGTGAGAGAGATTAAGAGAGAGAAAGTAATGCAGAGATGTGGTCTGATTCATCATAAAAGCCAGGATATGAATTGTTATTTTTGTGGGTGTGTGTCGTTCTCATAACCACGCTGTAAAAGACAATTCTGCCGCAGAACCCTGACATCATCCTCGGATGTTTTGTTTGCCGAATGTAAAAACAAAATGCAGTAAGGGGCGGAGATTTAGAACTGCACAGATGTAACTAGTGGTTTGTTAACAGGTGGAGGTTTGAGTGGCGACTTCTAAAAACTCATCACATGATGAAATTCTAACATTTTCTATTATATACAGTTCTACAGAACTACAGACTTTCCTCGACTGAAATATGTTTCTCTTCTGCATGTACAATATCTCAACCACAAGTAAAGTATGAAGCAGCATTTAAGTCTGGTTACTGTTCAATTAAAAAGAGAGAAAATTCATTTCAATTTGACTGAAAGCCTACCTCTACATTTATAACCAAATCTACTCATGGGAAAATAAACTGACAAACTGGAATGTTAAGTTTACAATAGGAAATGTTCGTTTGATAACTTTGATGATCAGAAACATCCACATTGATTTGTCTCATTATCTGAGGTAAAAACTCACTCGTGTCATTTAAACACTAGCCTTATCGTTGTCTATTCACTTGATTGATCTCTCATCACACTAACATCAGTGGGGAAATAATCGCTGATTCATTTTGTGAAATATATTTGGCTACATTTCTTTTTATTACGCCATTTAAACATGATAAAATGCTATCTGTGCACAGTGTACGTGTGCTCATCTCTGTTTTGTTGAGTTTGTTTCAAGTTAGCCAGTTAGCGATTTCTTTCAAAGGTAAGCTTATGTTCCTGGAAGACTGCTTGCACTAAAGCAGCCCCTGATACAGCCCCTGTACACAAAGCGAGGTCCATAACAATATGGTTTGTCATGGTTGGTGTGGAAGAACCATGATACTGTAGGAGTGGCCTGCACAGAGCTCTGACCTCAACCCCATTAAACACCTTTAGAATGAATTGGAGCGCCGGCTGCATATCAGGCCTCCTCATCTGACATCAATACTGGTCTTCACTAATGCTCTTGTGGCTGAGCGAGCAAAAATCCAGAATAAAGCCTTCCCAGAAGAGCGGAGGCTGTTATAGCAGCAAAAGGGTTACAGACTCTGGAAAGGGATGTTCAACATGCATATATGACTTTGATGAGTAGGTGTCCACATGTTTTTGGACATATAGTGCATCTTGTCATAAACTTAGAGTAAAATGGTTAATTTCTTCCTCGAGAAGAAAGTCACTATCTTTGTATTCTGTCTATTTAGATTCAGGGCCAATAGGATAGTGGAACATCTGCCTCCATGAACTAGGGATTGCATGACTATTTATTTTTAGTAGTCTACCAGAGTTTTAAAAAAGTAGTCAACTAGTTTTCTTTTCCATAGGACATCACTATGTTTCAGCTATTTTATTAGTGCAGTCAAATGCTGATTAAACACAAATAATGCATCACACCGCACTTCAATTAACACCAATATACAGGCTAAAATTTCATTTACAACTACGGTGTTTACTGTTAATGTTCTCCCCATGCTTCGGGGGTTTCCTCCAGGTATTCTTTTTTCCTCCCCAAGTTCAAAGACATGTGTTGTTTGCTGATTGGCATTTCCACATTGTCTGGAGTGTGTGAATGGGTGTGTGAATGTATAGGTGCATCTCAAAAAATTTTAACATCGTGGAAAAGTTAGTTTTTTTCTGTATTTTAATTCAAAAAGTGGAACTTTTATATATTTACTCTAATATTTTGAGATACTGGAATTTTGATTTCCATGAGATGTAAGTTGTAATCATCAAGATTAAAACAAACAAACAAAAAAAGCTTTATGTGTAATGGATCTAGAAAAAAGAAAGTTCCACTTTTTAAATTAAATTACAAAAAAAAAAAAAAAAAAACTTTTCCTTGATATTCTAATTTTTTGAGATGCACCAGTATGTGTGATTGTGTCCTTTGATGGGTTGTCCCCTGCCTTGGGCCCTGAGTCCCCTGGGATAGGCTCCAGGCAGTACATAAAATGGAGGGATGGAAATGTGAAAAAAAAATCTGTGTATCAATGCCACAAATCTTAAAATGGACTATCTTGGATGCACTGGCACCTCAGTTGATATCACTGATTTTCAAACTGAGACCATGCAGCGTAGAAGCTAATGTAACTCAGGTTTCCCTGGATGGAGGATGCAGCAGTGTCTGGGTGGTTTTTCCAGGCTGATGATGACCTGGGAGTTCATCCACGGGTCTGGATCAGCCTCTTACTAAGCTGGCTAAGACTGGATAGTGACATGCAACCCATGTGACCGAAGGAATCCACTATGCTACAGTACAAGGATTTTATTTCAATTTTATTTAGCTTTAAAAGACAACAGACACAACCTGGGGGAATTCATTCAGCAGTGGGAGGAACCGGGATTAAAGAACTGCCTTGTGCATCAGCTCTACATTTCATACAAAGTGCTATAAAAGTGTTCACAGTCCAATAAAGAAAAAGGAAAAAGCATTTCCCAGTGTAGTCTTGCATAATGCAGTTTGAGTGCAGAATTGGCTTTATCTAGTTGGAAATACTGTTTCAGAATAACAAGTACATTTATCCTGCTTACTTTTTCCCAGAACTGACTAGTGAATGGATTAGTCTACCAGTCTATCCAAACTCTACCATAAACACACATATTTTTAATCACAGTTCTAAAGCGTTCTGTTTAATCTTGTAGATTCTGTATAACAATGTCTCCTGCTCAACATGAGCCAGACTCACACACTCACACAGTTCCAGAACATTTTTGCTGAATTCTATTCGATGATGTACTCCTGTGCTCCTTGAGCTGTTGCTAGGCCATTTTCTGAGGGCTGAGACAGAAAGCCAAACCAATCGAAGTCCCATTTTAACCCGGACTTCAATGGATCTAGCTGGCAGGGCTGCAGGAGAAATGACCCTTATGTCATGCCTCTCTCATCTATTGCTCGAAATGGGTGGAGGGGACAGATTTTTATGTGCGTGCAGACGTTATTCTCCTGAGCACAGTGTAAGACGACACGACGGTAGAATGCTGACATCAGCCTCAGTCCTTCTGTTTGCCTGATTAAAGGGATAAAATGCAGGATGTTCATCTGAATCTACACGTAGTCTGATGGGATTGTTGCGCTTTGATATTATACATGCATAGCAACTATCAATTTTGCTTAGTGACAGGCTGCTTAGCATCTCTTACTGTTACATTTCTGCTGAACTGCTGAAATTGCTCTTGGTTGTGCTTAGCTGTAAAACGGTGATTAGTCAAGATGCTCGTCTCGCTGTTTTCTTTGCTGCGGGAGAGAAAAAAGCTTGTTATAAGTTCTGGGCCTGCTGTGATGAGATTTAGGAAGGAACGCAGCAATCCTTTTTGCCTATCTAGATTTTTTCGCCCCTCATAACTGTAAGCAACTGGCAACATGAATAAAATAGTGAGACACAAGCCCAGACAAAAGCAAGCGCTACGTAATTATGTTTAGAATACATAATTCTGCATTTCGGAAATATTGGCACCCTTCATTAAAATGCGGGGGGAAAATGAAGACATTTTTTAAATATTGGGATATTGTTTTGTATTACATTTTGCCGTTACTAGGTTTGACACTATTTCTCCAGAAGCAAGCTCCCTTTTCTATATGTTATAGTTTCTCTATGAAAAGGGAGTTATAATGAGAATGGCGGTGGCACGGTGGCTTAATGCTTAGCACGTTTGCCTCACACATCCGCCCCGTGAGTGCAGAGTTTGCATGTTCTCCCCATGTTTCTGGGGGTTTCCTCCGGGTACTCCAGTTTCCTCCCGAAAGACATGGGCTGCATTCGAAACCACATTCTACGACAGTATCTACTGCTTGGCTGTTGATACTGTATGTACTGATCATTAGAAGTGTATACCATGAATACAATCCGGACATACTACATCTACCATGTTGGAATTGTCATGTGACCTACAACTTAAAAAGAGCCGATGCACTTCCTTCCACCATTTTTGATTCTGAAATCTCTTCCTGTTGCTTTATGGGATAGCACAGTGTCCATTGAGTCTCTACTGTGGAATCTCGGCGGAAGCAGTATGTCATCCGGGGATTTCTTGCCTGCTGTTGAATATGAATACTGAGAATTTGGACATACTACTCCTTTGGCATATGGCTTTTTGCCTACTGTATAGTAGGGTAGTAGGGATACTCTGATTGGCATTTCCAAATTGTCTGTAGAGTTTCAATGTGTGTGTGACTGTGCTCTGTGATGGGTTGGCACCCTGTCCAGGGTGTCCCATGAATTGTGGAAGAGTTCCCTGGGATAGGCTCCAGGCTTCCCGGTGACCCTGTGTAGGATAAGCAATATGAAAAATGGATGGATGGATAATGAGTTAAAAAAACATTAATAGTTTCTTCTATTGTTTGCGTGGAAATTTTGAACTATAAGTAGCCATGACTTAGTGAATATGTGTGGTAATGAGATCACTTTATTTCAGTAAATATATTTCCAATGAGGTTATTCGCATGAAATTTTCACCAGACTTTGATATTAACTCAAGAAATCCAAACATTAAAGTCCATAAATGAAGTTATGTGTAATAAAGTGGAATGACACAGGAAAAAAGTAGTGAAAAATTTATGAGAATTACCTCATTGTTCCATACTTATTTCCCCTACTGTATACTGTTTTTTTTGTTTTTGTTTTTATTATTTATTTATTTTTTACAGAAACCATCACACACTGCTGCAGCTCAACAGTTTTAGTTAACAATAGATGATAAAGAAGTTTACATGCATAATTTATTTTGTTAAAGGAGGAATAAAACACTTTGGGGCATGCTGTTATTGGAGAATAAACTTCAGGGTGGTAACACTAACTCATCAGACTGCATCACATCATGCTGTTGTTGATTATTTTCCTGTAACAGCATGCCCCAAGTGTTTTATTCCTAACATGTTGACTGCACTATTTGTTTTCTTACAGAAAGGAGGATGATGACAGAAGCTGTAGATTACATGATGAAAAAAAACAAACAAACAAAACAAAGAAAACCTAGTCTATACTGACACAGGTAAACCCCATTTTATATGAACACACAGTACTGTTCCCAAAAGTTTCCCTGAGTGAAACATGAAAATGATAGAATATGACATGCTGAGCATACGCATTGGATGCGTGGATGGAAAGACAACAGATTTAAAAAAAAGTTTTCAGCCCTTCATTGTTTTTGCCTGTCATGTACTGCTCCATTCAACTGAGAGAGAGCGAGAGAGCGAGAGAGCGAGACTGACTGACTGACAAAGACAAATGAGAACTGGTGAGATTAGTTCGGGTGCTAACAGCGCTAAGCATGATTTGTGGACACTTCATAATTCAAGGGCCTAACACTGACCCCACTTCACTTTACTACGTCACAGAGGAACAAAAGAAGAAAAGTAACTCAAAAGGGCACAAACAATGAACAGCTCGTCATCATTAAAGCAAGTAATCATGTCTGTCATTATTGCTCAATCTCTATGACTACGTTTACACGGACAGCAATAGTCTAATTATTGACCTTATTCTGAATAAGACAATATTATGATTAAGGTGTTTACATGAGTTGTTTATAGAATATTACTTTCATGATCAGGTTTTACATGTTATAGAACACAGATCGATTAACGTCACACGTCATTACGTCCCCATGTCACGCCGTCCGACGTTCCCTCCAGAATTTCATGCATCAACAAACAGTTCGTCTTCATTATGGTACCGTGTACAGTTTTGGGTGTTTTTATTTTTAATTTTACGAAAGCTTCAAGTGCAGTTAATTATTTGTCATGCTATACGTGCAAATAGACGACTGCTTGAAGCCGTGGGCTGCGTCCGAAACCGCATACTTATCATATTTACATGTATTTTGCCTACTATATAGTAGGTAAGTCCGCGGTTTGGGACGCAGCCGTGCTCTCTTGTTTGCAGTCAAACGGTTGAGCACTGCCATGTGTGTACGTGTCCTGTCGCAAAATGCGGTGAAAACTCCCACACGATGTTAATAGTGTGATTAAGATATGTAAATGTCTGTAATGCACGTCAATAATGCGACTAAAATAGGAATACTCCACACGTCTTAATAAGATTCGTGTTTACGAGTATGAGTTTAGTCGGATTAAGGTAATCAATAATCGCTGTTTACATGGTAGTTTCTCAATCAGAGTATTGTCTTAACCGGGTTAATATCGGATTATTGTTGTCCACATAAACGTACTGTCTGACTTGTGTGTCTTTAAACCCATGTATGAACTCAAAGTCATGCGCTTTAGATGTTTCTTAGTAAGCATAATAATCTAAATGACTTACATTAGACACAATTGAATCGATGAACATTCATGAACCTCCATATTCTTCCTGTCCATCTCAAAAAAAGTCGTTTCTGACAGGTTGACATTAACAGACAATTTCCACTTTCTGTTCAGTATATACGGTAGCTCAGTGGTTAAGATGTTGGACTACTGATCGGCAAAGCTGCCACTGCTGGGCCCTTGAGTATGGCCCTTAACCCTCAAATGCTCAGTTGTATAAATGAGAGAAATGTCAGTCGCTCTGCATAAGGGCATCTGCCAAATGGCGTAAATGTAAGTGTACATACAGTATTAGACTAAAGTGTTTAATATTTGAATAGTTAGCATTTATTAATGAAATAAATGCCCATAAGAATTTTGTAAAGCGGCACTGTCTGCAAAGAAGCCCAAAAATGTGTAATCTATAAAGTTAGGCCTGTCGTGACAATTACCGTACCATATATGGACATTTGTGCTGACCTGAATGAATGTCACCAAAATTTTCTGCTTTTCCTCTTCGAATTTAAGATTAAAAATAGCAAGCACTAGCACCGACTTTAATTAAAACATATTGCTGAAAAAAATGACATGCAAGATATTAACAATGTACTAACAATGTTTTTTGAAGAAGAAAAGTCTAGAAATAATCCAGTCGTAGTCAATAATGTCAGGGATTGAACAGTGAATGAACACCTGTAAACTGAAACGCTTTACTAGTGGGTTAATTAACATAACATAAACCTAATATTACATCATCCAACAAAAGTGGCTATGGTGACAGGCCTACCCTCAAATAGACAACTTCTGCAGGTAGATCCTGTCAGTCACAGTAGGGTCATGATATCAAATGGGAATGCAAAAACATTCTACTGCAGATCAGTAAGTTGGTGTTACGATAGTATTATATCATGGGATCTCTTCATATGCATAAAACCATTCTACCTAGGCACACTCTTATTGAAGGACACTCTTATTAAAATACACTCTTATTGAAGGCTGTGTGTCTTCATCACATGAAGCTGATGACGTACTACAGAGTTGTAGAAGAAGCAGAATTAACTTCAGTGCACACAAAATCTTTCACTCTATGTATTCACCTGGCATGACTGTCACTGATAGGCTGTATGAATCTACAGTTTGGGCTGGAAAGAAATGAGGTCCAGCCTCGTTTCTTCATACCATTCTGTGTGGTTTTTACTTGCAACTTTTGGTTGTGCTTTTCTCACTTCTAGAAAACTTTAAAAAAAAACGTTCAAAGAAAATACGAGCCTGCTGACTTCACACATAAGAAAATTACTTCTTATAGCATTACAAGATGTAGCACTTTTATTTTTTACTGATTCCTCTTACGTTCTTTGTAGTTCGTTGTTCTTTGAGGAGGGTTCAGATGTAGTAGAATTGTACTGCGGAGCTAAGAAAAGCAGTCATGCTGTCAGGGTCCATTTTAGCGGTTATAAATAATAATGGGTCTGCAGAAGCAGCAGTTTGGGAGCTCTGGAACAGAACACTCCTCTGGGTCCTGTGTGTGTGTGTGTGTGTGTGTGTGTGTGTATGTGAGTTACATTTTAACAAACATTAGTAATATTTACCTAGAATGCTATCTACTGTAGCTGAAATGAGACAACAGACTTTCTGAGAGGATTTTCTATTTTTTTTTAAATAAATGTTTGTTATATTTCCTGCTAATCCTTGCTAGCTGAACACAAGCTTACTTGACATATTTTCTGACAGGATTTTTTTTTCAGTCTGTTTAATAAATGTTTGTAATATTGTAATCCTGCGTATGCTAGCTATCTTGAATTTAGCTAGCTAAAACTAAAACCTGAGAGGATTTGAGAGAGTCCTATTCATGATCATTCGGAATTGTTCATAGGCGAGAAAAGCAGCCATGCTGTCAGGCTACATTTTAGCAGTGATAAATAATAATGGGGCTGCAGAAGAACACTCCTCTGGGTCCCCGTGTGTGTGTGTATGTGTGTGTATGTGTGTGTGTTGTGAGAGAGATTCCAGAGCAGGCAGTGTTCCAGGACAGAAGAGCTGCAGACGGAGTAAGCTTGAGGGATGATTGACTTGGATAGTTCTGACACTTTGTCTGCCCCTGGGCATTGTAGGCTGAGGAGAACGATCTGCATTTACAGTTCCTTCTCTTTTAGCTGCAGAGTCATTAATGTGTGTACATGTGCATTCTTTATAGGCTGCTAATGTATTATTCAGACTTGTCGCTTTGCTTGCAGGTCATAATACCGCAAGAGGATCGATGACACAACAAGCGTGGCTAACCTTTGTAAAGTAAGCACATTATCTCATTCATACAGAAAATTATAGCTGTGCCATTGAACATTTTAGTTCTCACTGGTTCTCTTTAATACTTCAAAACAAAACTCTTCAGAGGAATAAAATCCGGGGAGGGCTTGGTAGCTAACAACTTGACAATTTCTGAGAGGATTTTGTACTCATGTTAATAAATGTTTGCAATATTTACTGCTAACCTGCTAGCTAGCTAACATGAGTAAACGGAATTTCTGAGAGGATTTTTAGTCATGTTAATAAATATTTGTAATATTTATACCTAATCCTAACTAGCTGCCTAAGAAGCTAACATGACATGATTTCTGAGTGGATTTTTAGTCATGTTAATACATGGTTGTAATATTTCCTGCTAATCCTAACTTGCTGCCTAACCACCCTGCTGAAAAAAAAAATAATAGAAAAAAATCACAGAAATTCTAATGGTTTACACTACAAATACTATTACAAACCATCAGCTAACCATTACAACCATTACCATTAACAGTCCTTAATGGTATCCACTAGACATAACATGCCACCAATAGAAGGTAACAAATTACTAGTAGAGACTCTCAGGGCCCATTACAGTTTCCATAAAAAACAATACAACTCCGATTATAACCATTAAAAGCCATTACAAATTCTACGAGGGTTTCTATTGTTTCTTTCAGCAGGGAAACTAACTTAAGAGGATTTCTGAGATTATTTTTAGTCATGTAAATACATGTTTGTAATATTTACTGCTAACACTTACTAGCTGCCTAACCAGCTAACTTAACAGGATTTCTGAGAGGATTCTTAGTCATGTTAATAAATGTTTGTAATATTTACTGCTAACACTAACTAGCTAACATGAGTCAACAGGATTTCTGAGAGGAGTTTTAGTCCTATTAAAAAATGTTTGTAATATTTCCTGTTATCCTAACTAACTGAAAAACAAGCTAACTTGACAGGATTTCTGAGTGGATTTTTAGTCATGTTAATACATGGTTGTAACCCTGACTGCTAAGACTAGCTAAGTAACATGAGTTATCATGAAATCTGAGAGGATTTTGAAATCATAGTCAAAATTGATTTACCCTCACCAGGTAGCAAAGATTCTAATAAAGTTATTATTATCTTAGAAAGTACATCAGACCAGGTATAATCCCAGATTTTTGCAAAGAAAACAGCAAGACACCCTTCTAGTATGGTAATTACTAGTATTAGTTTCAACACAGGACCAGAAAGTACCTGCTGAAGCAGCCATAAAAACACTAAAGAGATCATTCAGAAACATTCAGAAAATACATTAATATCAAGCACAAAGATTTACTCCCAGCCGAGCATAAAAAAACGCAGATGCTTAATGAGGGCCTTTCACAAGCCCCGCCTCCTCTGACACTCAACAAAAGGTCAAACATTTTGATTAGATGAGTAATGGAATATATACCATGAGCTTAAAAGTGTACAAAAGTGAATCAAATGCATCAAATGCTTCATATAACAGATCATCATTTCTCACGCACTCTTTCAAAGCCCTCTGTCCTTGGGGAAGACACCATGTGACGAGGATAAATTGAACACAGCTCACCAACTGTGTACACTAAATGAGAGTTTAAGCAACACAGCATGCTTCAAAATCAGCGACTCTGTGAGTTGGATATCCGTTTCTCTCATGGAAATCCTGTATGTACAGTAGATGTAAGAAACTCATGCCAGCGACTCACCCCAGGTCTTTTCCAGTGCACACGGCCAATGACGTTCCCCTGATAGAACAGCGAGTCATCCACAGTGGGGAACAACGGATCCTCGAACAGGGTCCCGCTTTGCAGACACTGCTTCTTCAGCACCAAATACTGCTGCCCCTCAAAGGCCTTCACTGAGGAGAACATCCTTCAAGCTGCAGCTACAGTGGAGACCAGATGAAATGAAGGGAAAGAGAGACATGATTCACCATGACAGCACAAGTGAAAAATTATGACAGGAGTTCACTTGAGAAAGATGCTGGAACTAAAGGTAGTGCTCTGGAGAATACTTTTAATGCACTGTCTGTCTTTTAAGTTGTTAAGCTTCTGCTCAAGCACACCTCTGCCTAGTCCTAAACCTCATGACTATTATTTAAACATACAGTATCTCACAAAAGTGAGTACACCCCTCACATTTTTGTAAATATTTGATTATATCTTTTCATGTGACAACACTGAAGAAATGACACTTTGCTACAATGTAAAGTAGTGAGTGTACAGCTTGTGTAACAGGTGCGTAAACTTTGCTGTCCCCTCAAAATAACTCAACACACAGCCATTAATGTCTAAACCGCTGGCAACAAAAGTGAGTACACCCCTAAGTGAAAATGTCCAAATTGGGCCCAATTAGCCATTTTCCCTCCCCGTGTCATGTGACTTGTTAGTGTTACAAGGTCTCAGGTGTGAATGGGGAGCAGGTGTGTTAAATTTGGTGTCATCGCTCTCACGCTCCCTCATACTGGTCACTGGAAGTTCAACATGGCACTTCATGGCAAATAACTCTCTGAGGATCTGAAAAAAACAATTGTTGCTCTACATAAAGATGGCCTAAGCTATAAGAAGATTGCCAAGACCCTGACACTGAGCTGCAGCACGGTGGCCAAGACCATACAGTGGTTTAACAGGACAGGTTCCACTCAGAACAGGCCTCGCCATGGTCGACCAAAGAAGCTGAGTGCACGTGCTCAGCGTCATATCCAGAGGTTGTCTTTGGGAAATAGTCGTATGAGTGCTGCCAGCATTGCTGCAGAGGTTGAAGGGGTGGGGGGTCAGCCTGTCAGTGCTCAGACCATACGCCGCACACTGCATCAAATTGGTCTGCATGGCTGTTGTCCCAGAAGGAAGCCTCTTCTAAAGATGATGCACAAGAAAGCCCGCAAACAGTTTGCTGAAGACAAGCAGACTAAGGACATGAATTACTGGAACCATGTCCTGTGGTCTGATGAGACCAAGATAAACTTATTTGGTTCAGATGGTGTCAAGCGTGTGTGGTGGCAACCAGGTGAGGAGTATAAAGACAAGTGTGTCTTGCCTACAGTCAAGCATGGTGGTGGGAGTGTCATGGTCTGGGGCTGCATGAGTGCTGCCGGCACTGGAGAGCTACAGTTCATTGAGGGAACCATGAATGCCAACATGTACTGTGACATACTGCAGCAGAACATGATCCCCTCCCTTATTCCAGCATGATAACGACCCCAAACACACCTCCAAGACGACCACTACCTTGCTAAAGAAGCTGAGGGTCAAGGTGATGGACCTAAACCCTATTGAGCATCTGTGGGGCATCCTCAAACAGAAGGTGGAGCACAAGGTCTCTAACATCCACCAGCTCCGTGATGTCGTCATGGAGGAGTGGAAGAGGACACCAGTGGAACCTGTGAAGCTCTGATGAACTCCATGCCCAAGAGGGTTAAGGCAGTGCTGGAAAATAATGGTAGTCACACAAAATATTGACACTTTGGGCCCAATCTGGACATTTTCACTTAGGGGTGTACTCTGTGGCAATTTGTGTTTGTGAAAATGCTTGAGTCAACATTTTGGTATACATGTTGGCTGTTTATTGTTAATATGCTTTAATAAACGGCTATGGCTCAGGTGGCAGAGCGGGTTGTCCACTAATTGTAGGGTTGGTGGTTCGATTCCCGGTCCACATGACTCCACATACCGACTTGTCCTTGGGCAAGACACTGAACCCCAAGTTGCTCCCGATGGCAAGTTAGCGCCTTGCATGCCAGCTCTGCTACCATTGGTGTGTGAGTGTGTGTGTGAATGGGTGAATGAGACATGGCGTAAAGCGCTTTGGATAAAAGCGCTATATAAGTGCAGACCAATATGTAAGCAATAAACTTGTGGGTTTGCTGTCATAGGAAAATAATCAATGACATGGTGGTGTGTTGTGGCCTGAAATGAAGTACACATACTGGTGCCACTCTAAAGTCAATTTTCCCCCTATTTTTGTTTTATTAAAAACATATCATAGTTTTTGTCTATTTATAGTCACATTTATTGCTGATAAATGTCCACAAAACAAGTTAGTGCCAGTTATGATTTATATTATAGGATCTATAAACAGTTTTTCCCTCACCAGCCTCTCTTTTTCTCTCTCCTGAAGTTAATAAGAAAAAAAAACACACAGCTTCTGCTGTCCGGAAGAGTATCCTGTTATGGTCACTGGAGATTCCTTTCATTACAGTAATGTCAAATAAATCATTTTTAAAAAATAATAAAACTCCTTACAGAAAGCCTGATCGTATCAGTGATTGCATACATCAAATTCCACCTTTTCCCACTTTTTCATTCGTATATGAAAGCAATGTAGAGTGTGTATTTTTATATTTACCAAATTTATGCTTGTGGAGATTGAAACCTGGCTATGATTAATTTAGCCTCTGCTTTAGCATGTACCTGAGCTGAGGGTGAGTTATTACCTCTTCGAACCGTTCTCCCAGAGGTGTCGCAAGCTGACAAATCACTTGTGTTCGATTTCAATCAATAGCACTGTTACAGTTTCCTTGCCTGCTATCCACATATCTTCCATAAACCTGGTGACAAGTCCAAACATGCCTGTGCCTGCTTCCTAAGTGTGATCAGAAAACTAACAAATATCACTGTGATCAATACAAACTAGGCCATGGACGTGGAACAAATCAGCAACATTCAGTTTGCAACAAAGCATAAGCAAACAAAAAGGAGGAGGTTTTTTTTATACACAGTTCCTTCAAGGCAGTCATTTAACGCAATATTGAAATTGTAATTTTATCAATTAAAAATCCTTAATATTGTACTGGACACTTCTCATGTGACATTATTCACATATTCAACATGTCCTTTATGTCTCACTTTTACAAATTTACTACTTTATATGCAAAGTTTTGATAGAGTTTGTAGCAGCAATTCATACATGTTCTTTTTTTTATCCCCTAGCCTGACCCCTCAGCTCTTCACTTGGCCCCACCTTCAGCCTTCAACACTCTGGACCCTCTGGCTGGCCCCACCCCACAGGTCTCCAGAGCCATGCATCTGGCTGTGCACGTGGCTCCATCTCATCTGTTCTCTGAACCTTGACACCACCACTAAAGCTCTCCCACCACCACTCCCCCGGCTTTTTATAGCCACCTGCCTCCACCCCATCGGCTCTATGCAGCCACATAGGCCTGCCCCCTCACCCATCTAGAGCTATCCACCTGGCCACACCCTTTCAGCTCTCTGCAGCCACCTGCTCCCAACCTATCACGTCTATGCAGCATCTGGCTCCACCTACACTGTTCTTTTAGTCATATACCTGGCTCCGCCTCGCAAATTGTGACAAGAGTGAGATGTTTGTCAAAGCCTGTGAGCTGTAATTGTCTACTTTGCCAGCATAACATGTTTTTAGTCATTTTTTACACCTATACATTGTGATTCATTTATCAAACATCAACATTATATAGATGTAAAATATATTTGCAGTTTATAAATAAGAATAAGAATAAGAATAACGATAATTTAATCACTGCATTTAGATTCAATTACTTTTGACAGGGAAATCACTCTATACACAGGCTACTTTAATTACCTAGTTTTCAATCAGCTTTTGCCTCCTGCAGGCACTGATTTGATCATTACCTTCTGAGAAGATGTTTTTTTCAGAGCCATAAGTGGCTAGCAACAAATTCCAGTTGCCAGTGTGTTGATACGTTTATGGGGTAGAGCAAAATGACGCACTACTATTGTTAGTTTTACAAGCACGCTCTGCTGTTGAGCAGAAGCAGATGCAGGCCATGTGACGGGCACAGCACCTGAAGAACCTGGGCACTGCCATGTGTGCGTGCTGAGACATCGTCCCTGCCGATCTTCACGCTCTGCTTCTGCTCTTCAAATGCAGGTCAGGCAGGAACATGACTTCCTCAGCCACCTATTATTCATCTGGCCTGCCAATTCCCTGGAAGCAAAGACCGTTCTTGCAATTATATATACTGAATAACTACATCTGGTGGCAAGTACGTGTTCAGCGTGCCGTTTCAGACCATGAAAGGTCTAATGAATTCTGGTTATTTTGGGGAGCCAATTCCCCTATACTGCCCTCACCGTGTTTCAGTTGAGGTGTCTGAAATGCATGGGCAGTTTGTCAATCACGGCTCTTTCACTGCTTTTGTGTGAGAGTGCTGGCGCTGCAGTGAATTATTCATCATCTCTACTCCCAGACCTCCACTCTGATTAATTATGACTTCAGCTCTGCATCCACTGCCTCCAAACTAATGGCACAATCGTTGATGGTGTTTTGAGGCCGCAAATCTTTCCTGAGATCCCTATCACTTCATAGGCAATTTTCTTGGGTTGGACCGGGCACCAGATGCTCACCCAGAATCATATTTCACCAGATCGAACCAAGCAGTCAAAAAAAATACTGTAAATGAGCGAATCCATGCAGCCTAAAAAAATGGCCGCTTATCATGTACAGAGAGGTAGAGAGGTCAGAAAGAGAAATTTTGATGAAAACTGAATGGTTCAAGACAACTGGACAGAGATGTATGCATTTCTGTCCCACTTCAAATTCAAAGCAGATGTGTCTCAGAGGTGTGCTAAAAAGTCATGGAAATGAGCAGTTTTTAACTTAACACAGGTGGTCAGATTGGACGCTTGCGAGGCAAAGAAACACCATATTCGTTAACATGGGAATGCACAGGTCGTTCATGTGGTGCTGCTTGATATATTTACCACATTCATTTACCTTTCCCTAAGTTTGTTAGAACATATCGCAGGTAGGTGAGAGCAGATAGGATTGGTGGGAATTTGCATCAACTAAACCAGAAGAAAACTGGGTTAAGACATGAATGTCAATGTATTAACATAACAAAATGATAAGGAAGGAACAAAACATTTGGGGGCATGGTGTTATAGGAAAATAATCAATGATCAATAGTGTGATTGTGATATGGTCCGATGCAAAGAAAGTTACTGTTGCCATTCCAAAGCTGATTATTTTCTTATAACTATACACCCTGGAGTATTTTTATTCTTCTTATAACACTGCAATTTGCCATTTTTTATTAAAGAACATTTTGTACATTTTATCGGTTTATAGCTACATTTAATGTTGTGGAGCATCTGCAAAGCAAGGTAAAAGTATTTGAAAAAAATGTTTTCTGTGTCAGAAAACAAATAAACATCTCCCCACTGAAAACGTCAAAATAATCAATGACACTCAGCTTTTAATCCGTTTATATAGAGCGTCCAACACACAATTCCCTGTGTAAGCTGCTACTACAGAAAAATTATAACGTATTAGAATGAGTGGATTAATGTAAAGCTGTTAGTCACCTTGCAGGGCTGCTGTTATGCAAAATTAATCGACTGATCAATCCGAATCCAGTACTCAAAAGTGCTGTTGTAGAAATAGCAACAATTTATTACAGCTAATTCTCTGTGAGTACTAAGCAGTAAGAGAAGCACTGGGTCAATGCTGATTTCCATCCTCTCTTGATTGGAGAAATGAAAACACTCCAGTCGTGCCTTGAGAGCAACAGTGGCATATGGTGCCGGGGTTTATCTCGTCACTGCCTTGTGACAGCAAGATTAATCCATACTTGCACTCTACCTTTGTCTCACTAAGTCTCTCTCTTCCTCCATCCCTCAGGCTACATGTAGGAAGCACTGAAGCTGAAGATTTCACTCACATACCTTAATACTGATAGCGAGAAGGGCAAGCTGCAGGTACATAAGCAGCATATTGCTTCACAACTGGATATGTTACTGAAAATACGGTGCTCTCCACTAATATTGGCACCCTTGGTAAATATGAGCAAAGAAGGCTGTGAAAAATAGTTTTTATTATTTAACATTTTGATCTTTTTTTAAAAAAAAATCACAAAAATACTCTGCTCTCGTGGATAGTAAACAATTGCAAACAAAACACAGGACAATTTTTCACAGCCTTCTTTGCTCATATTTACCAAGGGTGCCAATATTAGTGGAGGGCACTGTAGTTGTATACTTTGGCACAGTGATGCATTAATCCCATTTTTCCTGATATGATAGTGATATCTGATACTGATCTGATCCTGGCATCCTCACAGTGAACAAGCAACTCTTCAGGTTTCTGACTGCCAGAAAGTAACCCACATGAGACCATGCCTCATGCATGAATAGAGAATGTTCTAGGTTTTAAGATTTAAGAAAATTTAAAACCACACGATTATTAAATATGGTTGGTTACACCTGGGCCGAATGCCATGAAGTCCTGGAACGTGACAACTTACATCTTGGGAAAGGCAGACTGGGATCAGATGCTGTTTTTGTGGGACTATTTGACACACAATTTTGATTACAATGTAGGGTAGAAGTAATGTGCAAGAGAACAGGATACTCATTAATATTCTGATGTGTATGTACAGTACAGTATTTTCTGTACACATCATCTGTTCTGTGCTCACTGTGAGAAAGGCATCATCTTTATGGGTGATATTTTCTGACCAGTCAGATCTGCTGTGCAAAATCTTTGCTAGACAAAAAATAATGTTAATTCTTCTTTAATTAATCCAACACATGATTTCCAAACAAATTTAAAAAATATAAATTGGGATTCCTTTATCAATCTGGTGAAACAATACATTATCCTGCTATACAATCAAATCCAGTGCAGTGGAGCTTCACATGTCTTTCCCTTTGTATTCATCTACATTTATCTTTGTAATAACAATGGATGTTAATGATTGTTAATTGTTCATGTTTATTCAAATCCTTTTTTAAATTATTATTTATTTCTATATTTTTTTATAACTGTTCCTTGACACACTTGACTAGAGTTGGGGTACTCGATCACGGACTCGAAATTTTTTTTTTGGATTTTCCGAGTATAGTCGAGTCCGCATCATGTGTAACATGAAAAGAAAGATAAAAAATAAATAACAACAAAAATTAAGAAATTCATGAATGTCTCACTGCCTGACCCTGGCTTTCTGTGTGCACACATTTGAAACACACGCGCAGAAAGCTGCCTCATCGTGCGAATACCAAATTGAGTTCTCTTTAGCGGCTTATTACGGTCAAATAAATACACACACATCATGTGAAAATACAGGTCTGGCCGAGTAAAGTGCTATCTGCCCTCTTCCACATACATAAGCTCATGGACGCCCATGATTGGCTGGTGTCACTCTGATTGACAAAGGAAAGTAAGTATACCATCCCTCCTACCCAGAGACCATGGCCAATTTTGCTGACGTTTGGCTCCGGGCCATGGATAGCTGTGACATCTTCTGGATTTGACCTTGCAATCTCCTGACGTTATGGCAAACGATTCTCTGTTGCACCACTCGAGAGTCCCACATGCAACTTTTTTAGGTAATTTTTTTTTACCATGTACCCTTCATAATACCACACTAGCCACAAGGAAACCTACAGTTTGATGCTTTAGTGCTGAGAAAGAACTACCTAATATGTTCTGCAGTTACAAAACGTGATAAGGCTATTTCATACTCCACAGCTGGGGGCCATAGTCAGGTTTAATTTTGTTGTCATGGAGGTACTGCCCCACACTGGACCCCTCCTAGAACCATTACTCACTTTTAATCTACAATACACCTGCCATTTATATATACACGTCTTAAATTGAACCATATTCATCACATATTTGTGGCTTCTTCTTCTTCTATTTGGTCCACAGTATGTATAAAAAAAAAATCAGATACCACACCGAACCAGTGTTTCAAGCCAACATTGGTAATGGCAATCCTCAGTACCAGACTGATGAAACCATACTTAGACACATGCAGCAGAAAGTGTTTTGAATGCTTTTTAAAGTGGCCATAATACATCGGCTAACGTTCAGCGAAGCATTTATCCAGTGTTTCAACTGACACTACATCGCCGCCAACATCCTCATAAAACTTTACAAACAGACTGGTAAATGGCTGTGGTTTAATGCCTTGACTTTATAAAGGAAGTGAGTAAATCGTATTGTAGGTGGCAAATTACTACTGTTCTCCTGAAAATAAGTCCTAGAGTATAAGCATCCCATGAGACAGGGGGCTTTAATTGAGGAAGAGGAAGAGAGCATGAAGAGCAAGAGAGACAACGAGAAACAGAGACAGATGGGCTGGTTGGCTGGGGGGAAGAAAAAAGAGGCCCGAAGGGCTCGGTAGAACCCTCCTCTACTTCTCTCCCCTCCTTCCTCTCTCTATTTCTCAGAGGGTATCCCAGATCTGGCACTGCAGACACTACTGCATGATGGGATGGGATAACGGTGGGGTGTGGTGGCGTCGGGCCATCCGCTGTGGCTCCTGCTCCTGCCCAGCTCCTCCGAATCTGAGAGGAAACCAGAAACCAGCTTGTGCATTGGCTATTGCTTACTTACTCAACTTACAGGATGTGCCTCATATCATAGGCTTCAAAAATGCCAAAGATTATAGATCTTCTTTAATATTTTAGTGTAAATTATTGCATCTCATACAATTTTAGATAAAGTCATTTGTGTGTGTGTGTGTGTGTGTGTGTATATATATATATATATATATATATATATATATATATATATATATATATATATATATATATATATATATGATGGGTGCAAATAAAAATTTTAATTTTTAACATTAATTTAAGAACATTTCATTTTTGACATTCTAAATACATTTGGAATTTCGGTGCCGAGCAAAAACATAGGCTATATTGCACATTATTATGGACAGAAGGCAAAACATGAATATTTTTTCCTCATTATCAGAACAGGTTCGCGTGACACTAAAAAAATTAAAAAATTATATTCATAACAAAACCAGCAGCATCTTTGTTGAGCTCAGCATTGCAAAGACTCTGTATTCGCCTAAATTCAGGCGGCAAGGCATGCCGGGTCTTTTCACGCGCAGATGCTGCAAGTCGTATTCGCAGTCAAATAGCTCGATCAGCACGCGCACAGCAGCAGAAAGCGCACGCGGGAGCTTGTTAGTGCCGTTAGATCGCCGTTATTCCGTCAGGTGGACAGATTTACACCTCGACACAAATCAGATCAAATCCAATCAAACGCCGGACCTCACCGTGGCGTTTTAAACAGTTTGAAAGCAGTGTGCACTCCGTGCGTGGCGCGCGCAGTTAATGCCGTACCTGAGCACCGCTCCGCTCCCTCGGCAGCGTCTCCTCTTCTTTTCTCTTCTCCTCTGTTCTCTTTTCTCCTATTCGCTCCGCTCCTCCGGGGATGCAGCGGCGACCCGAGCCTCCTCCTCCACCTCTTTCTATCTCTCTCCCTCTCTCTCTCGCTCGCTCGCTTTCTTCCCGCCTGCAGATCAGCGCGCGAAGGCCAGGGGGAGCCTCTGCGTCTGAGCATGTGCGGTAGAGAGGAACATGCGCGTGCTCGCATACGAACACATCTCTCTCTCTCTCTCTCTCTCTCTCTCTCTCTCACACACACACACACACACACACACACACACACTCTCTCTCTCTCTCTCTCTCTCTCTCTCTCTCACACACACACTCTCTAACACACACACACTCTCACTCACTCTCTCAATCTCTCACACACACACACTCTCTCTGTCTCACTCTCTCTCTCTCAAATACACACACACACTCTCTAACACACACTCACACTATCTCTCACAAACACATTCTCTATCTCGCTCTCTAACACACACACTCTCTAACACACACACACTCACACACACTCTCACTCTCTCACACACACACACACACACACACTCACACTCTATCTCTCTCTCACACACACATTCTCTATCTCGCCCTCTCTCACACACGCACACAAACACACACTCTCTCTCACTCTCTCTCTCTCTCTCTCTCACACACACACACACACACAAAGGCAGGCAGGTAAATTCTCTTTAACACATATACTGATAAATATGCACAAAAATATTTACATATTCTCACACACATACACACTGATAAAGAACCACACACACTTTGCAATGTAAATAATTATGCACTAATACCTGAATTAATACTTATTTAAATATGACCTAATGTTGAGTTAAGGCATAAATATTAAACTAAGGAAGAGCTGACCTCAACTACGACTCGAATTCATGTGTGAATAAGCAAGCTTGAATACACGTTAGTATGTTTGTTAGTTAATGTATTAATTAACATGTAGGTGTAAACTAAATCAAACATGCTCTATAAGAAAGAATATGAATGGAATGTGCATTATTTCATATTGTTTATATCATATGCCATATGCAGCCGCATACACAAACATCATGGCAGTGGATTACTTTCAAAAAATGTACACTGATCCTCCTTATCGACTGTAGAAGGACTATAATAATAAACACCAATAATTTCATCTCAAAGCCATCCAGTGATGTTTGTGTACACACAGCTGCATATGGCAAATTAACTAAGTATGAATGTCAATATGCTAACTAGGGTAACTAACTGGATTTTCATGAATACCACATTTCTTGTGGAAATGCTCCTGAAAGCAATACATTCATTTATATCCAGCTTGTTAAATGAAGTTCATGATAATGTTTTATTTTTTTCCCTTAAGGTTTTGACTTCCCCTTTATCGCTGGGACCATGCAAGAAGATCAATTATGGTCACATGACTGCACCACCTGACCTGCTCAATTCAGAATCTAATCAATCAATGTAGCAACAGAAGCTCTTTATTTGATCTCTGTTTGCTTTAATGTTCCTTTAATTTGTTACACAGCAAACAGGGATTCTGAAATCATCCGGGATAGATGCCAGCAGTAAATCCGGTCTCCTGTAAGATCTTGCTGTATCTGTTTCGTCCTTCTTTATGTATTTGTGTTTGATCTGCTCCTTAGTCATCTTCTTCTGAAACAGGAACATGTTCTTCAGGATCTTCAACAGCTCAATCTGCAGCTGGGTATTTGTGATCGTCTTCCTCGTCTTCCTCATCTTAATAAAGGCTTCCTACAAAAAAAAGTGAAAGAAGAATGCGTTCCAATCATCATTAGATCTTTACTTGTGTGTGTGTGTAATATCCTGCACAACTGAATGGCTTCATTCTCCTGTAGTTATTACTCCTGAAGTTATTACCTGGTTTGACTGGTCACCTGAAGTAAATAGATTTAAACCATCCCATCCATCCATCCATTTTAAACACCACTTATCCTACAGAGGGTTTCCTCAAAAGCGATGCAAACTCCATGCACACAGGTGAAGGTGGGATTCAAAACCCCAACCCTGGAGGTGTGAGGTGAACGTGCTAACCACTAAGCCCTGTAGATTTAATCCAAACCGTAATTTAAAAAAGAAAAGTAATAGAAGGCTAAAAATAATGTTGCCTCATGCCTATTGTGTTCTGTCAGTGGAAAATTCAAGAATAAAAAGCTTTATGGCTCTGATAAATCAACAAAATATAACAATATTATTATATTGTATGATAATTATAGTATAATTATACTATATGTTTGAATAATGAGCCTAATACGGGAATAAAAATAAATCTGTACTGATTTATACATTTGAGAATACACCATTTTACTAGGTTATGATAAAAAAAAAATCTACAATTTCCTTATTTGACTTATATGAGCATAATTTTTATGGCTTTTACTGGTTCTTCCACAATGTTGTAGGACAGTCCTATATTTTATAGCCCCTGGAGCCCCCTAGTGGACACCTGAAGCATTTACACAGTTATTAATTCCATTACACTCGTACTGAAAATTGTAAATCTTTTTATATAGTAACTTTTAGAGAACAAATCTACCAAAATCAAACTAATCGTTGTATTTAGAACCTGCCACTTACAAAAAATCCGGGTACCACTTGCCTTCAGGAAATGAGACGTCGGCATGATCATTTAATTTTTTCTCGCGTGCTAGTTCACGCATTCCAGATCTCGCGAGAGTACACGCGTGATCGATGTTTTTTTTTTTTTTTTTTTTTTAATGCTGCTTCTAATGCAAATTCTAATGCAAAGACAAGAGGACCATTAGCACTGTGTAACTCAGACATCCCCAACCTGCACAAACTCATTTCAGAGAGGTATAGCTCCACCATCCCTGCAACCCCATCTCTCTCTCTCTCTCACACACACACACACACACACACACACACACACACACACACACACGTGTATATATATAATGTTTAAATAAATAAATAAACAAATAATACATGCTACATATTTGCCTGATGTACCTAGTCATTAGAATTGTAGACCTATAACATAAAGGCTAACACCAAATGTATGATAATGTTCAGCTGCTGCTTCAGCAACACTTTCTCACCTCAGCCAATCACATATCGCGAAGGAAGGGCTGATTAATATTCATAAACTTGCGTCAGCGCTGTCTCTGATTTGCCGGTTTACTCGCGAAGTCGGCTGAGATGTAAGGAAAAGGGGCGGGGCTTTTCAAACAAATATGTAACCCTTGAGCAATATGTCACGTTCCAAATTATGCCATATTGCTGATAAAGTGCACTAGATAGGGTATATGAGCTGTTAGTCTTTACGCTCTGCATTGGACCTGTATAGGGGATTTGAGATAAAGCCGAGTTCTTGCGGAAATCGTGGCTGTTACTGATTCGTTACCACATGGGACTCGGAGCTGCCGGCGAGATGTATTGATTGAGCGTAGGTAAATGATGCTCTTTTCTTAAATCTTAAATATGCTGGTCGTTAAAACGAAGTGCTGTGAAACATACAGTCATAATACAGGTTTTGCTTGTAGCTAAAACATAATTCTGGATTTTTCTACTGAATCGTTTTGAATAGTTTAGCTAGCTCGCGTGCTAGCTTTATCCACATCAATGAACGCATTTAGTTAGCTTGATATGTATTTATTGGCCGTATCCGACTGTAAATGTGTGTTGTTCTTGCTTTTATTGTTTTACATCATGTCGAGTGTGATGTGACTAATTTAAAAAGTTATTTTTTGACCTTAAGCACGTGTTCACTTATTGTTCTGGGGTCGGGGGATTGGATAAAACACAGCTGTTTATTGATTAGACTTGCTGTCTAAATACACTATATGGGCAAAAGTATGTGGACACCTGATATCATGCCCATATGTGGTTCTGACTCAAACTGTTGGAAGCCCACAGCTGTAAAAGTATAGGATGTCTTTGTATGCTGTAGTGTTTCAATTTCCCTTCACTTAAGTGAATGGTCCCAAACCTGTTCCAGCATGCCAATTCTGCTGTGCACAAAACGAGGTTTATGAAGACATGGGTTGCCAAGGTTAGTGTGAAAGAACTTGAGTGTTCTGTACAGAGCCCTGAATTCAACCCCATTGAGCACCTCTGGGATGAACTGGAACCCCGACTGCACCCCAGACCTCCTTGTCCAACATCACTAATGCTCTTGTGGCTGAATGAGCACAAATCCCCACAGTCACACTCCAAAATCTAGTGGAAAGCCTTCCCAGAAGAGTGGAGCATATTATAACAGCAAACAGGTGAATAAATCTGGATTGGGATGTTCAAAAATCACATATAGTGCCTTATATCGTGTATGGCCATATAGTGTATGGTTTCTATACGAGTGTTTAATAGGATGTAAAAATGTAAAGAGTATATTTGAACATATTAAATGTGTTAAGGAAATGTTTAAAAAAAAAACAACAAAAGGAGAAAACAGACCAACCTTCAAAAGAGACATATTTTCGCAGTAATATTTAATATTGCATATATGTTTAACGGCGGGTAGAGGAACGTTTCACTTGTAATTTAGAAGCAGCGCTTTTGCGGCATTGACCCCGCATTGCAGTGTCAAACGCGTATCGTGAAACGATGCGGTGTTGGACGCTTAGCAACAGTCAGAAATTGAACAGGGCGTGCTGTTCAATCACATGCTTTGTACAGTCACAGAAACCTCATGTGTTGTGTTCGTAGTTGCAGCGTTTCAGGGGGTGAATAAAAAAATGATGTCAAATGTTGAGGAAATTGTGTCAACTGGAGTGAAGAGGGGAGAAAACAAGTCAGAAAAGTATCCATTTTATCCAATCTTAGTTGTTGACATTGCAAATATGCAAATAAGAACATTAAACCAGGGTTTGGGAATGTACAGTGTAAAACGTCAGATTATGAATACCCAGGATTAACTGTTAACCCCGGGTAAAGTATGAGCAGTGTGAAATGTTAGTGTGAAAAGCCCTAATGTGTTTAGGTGTTTTTTTTTTGTTTGTTTGTTTTTGTTTTTTGTATATTGTACATGTTCACTCAGTGTTTTCTCTTCCACCGTCTAAGCCTGATAAAGAAACTATTTAAAAAAAAATAAATTCTTTACTGTTTTTGATTTTCCTGTTCCCTATCATTTTAACTGAGCTATGTGGGGTTTTTTTTTTTTTTTTTTTTTTTTTTTGGGCATTTCTTCTATTTTTCTTTTATTCTTTTTTTACGTACTACTTGTCCTGTTTGACTGCTTACTTGAATTGATATAATACAAATCTGCAATACAAATACAAACCTGTTCTAGGAAAAAGAAAAGCTCTAGGGCTTGAGTACTTAGCCATAGTATTACTAAACACTTTTGATTAAAAAGCTTAAGATTTTAAATAGTTAACAAGAGTATCATTGAAATCTGTACTGAGTGGCTCTGTGAAGTCTGTTTTACATTTAAAGAGTTGCTTGGCTACAAAAAGTTTTGAGAACCCTTGCTTTACAGCTTTACCGAGTCCTGTGGATAATTGTTGAAATAGGAAGTAAGTTCAAGCTAGGAACGTTCATTCAATATAGACATGGATTCAAAGATGATTTGTTTTAAGTGCTCATAACTTTTTTTTATTTATTTATTTATTTATTTATTCATTCATTATTATTATTATTATTATTATTATTATTATTATTATTATTATTATTATCATCATCATAATTGTTCAAAACATGCTCTTAGTCACTCTTTGCAGTCTTGTAGTTGTAGCTTGAATTTCAAGAGTTTTGTGATGAGCATTTTGGTTGCAGTTACAAGTTTGTCTCTGAGAAGTCTGACTGTTGAAGTTGCAGTTTCTATTGGTCCACATTAATGAGCTCTAAATTCTTTAAGAGATTAAAGAATTCTGGCTGCTTCCTGGCTCATTGTGGTTCTTGCATACAGACTCAATAAATCTTAAATCCTCTGCTGTAATTTTCGGTTCTTTTCAGCCGGACTTATGGAGCGTGAGGAGGGATGCAGACCCCCTGACCGTGTGGGTCTGAGAGCTCCTGGGAGCTGGAGAGCATTGGTTTGTGGACCGAGGAACCTCCTGCTGAAGGATGTTTTTAATTGGTAAGATTCTCATCATACTAAATGCTGTGCAATGACCGACATAAAGACTATTTTTAATAGCAGTGTAACTATACACTCGGGCCACGATTCAATTCGCGATACTGCGTTCAGGAGTCGATTAAATTAGATTTTCAGAAGAAAAATTATGACTGAAAAGATTCTATAACAACCAATGCTAATCAACAATGTGTGTTTTTGTTTGTATGAAACTGTAAACAAATGAAAAGATTGCTATGAACAGAGGATATTGTAAACAAAATGTATTCCATATCTTAAAAATAAAAAAATAAATGTACAGATTTGTTTATTTATACTCCCCCAAAATTTTGTTAAATAAACAAAGATCATTGACCTGGGGACAACGATCGTCTGAGACATAATGAGCGCTGTAGCAGAAATAGAGCTCCAAAGTCAGTTAAAATGCCCGGTTTCCACAGCCTCTTTCTCAGACACCGTAGATCACAGAGGTGTGGAGATCGATAGCTTTTTAATAAAAACATTAAGAGCTCTTTTTAACAGTCATAATGGTAGTGTAATCTTATGATGTTTCATTCATGTTGGTTGTTGCATTCCAGAGTTATCGGAGCTTTTGATCTATACAGATCTCACAGGGTCTCCATGAAAGAACACGATCATGTGCCCTGCATGCCCTCTATATATTTTAACTCTATATAAATAAAATACCTCTGGTGTTTAAACAGTGCAATTGCATTACATGCATATATACTGAAAATCTGATATAGCACGTTTCCACGATGCGCGTCATCACATTTTTGACGCATCATATCGTGATGTCATTACACCTCTACTTAAATATTATTATACAACAACTGTGTTAAATTCTCCAATGCCTTCTGAGTGGTCAAAAGGCATTGGTTAATTTTTTGTACCAGCAGCTCTGACAGTAGTTCTGTCTGCGAGGCAAATGCGTCTGTTCTAATTATCGCACCTTATTGTTTGTATAGTAACAACTCATTCACAGGGACTTGTAATGTGGATGCTCCACATAAACTAAGGCTAATAATAAATCCTGTTCTTTTAACAAATAATTGATGAGAGGAATATTTCTGTAACTATATGTTCATTTAACGTTAATGGAAGGAGTCTCCAGTTTCAGCGCTTTGTAACAGTCAGCATTAGAGCTGTATTATTTTATCTTATTAAAAAAGAGATGCTGTCAGATGGTCAGACATTCCATGACATTTAATGTAACTGTAAATTAATAAAATATCCATTGTGGTGTTCATTGATTAAATATAAAATAGTTAGTGTTCGCAAATTGCTGTAGTTATAAGAAGAGTAAAACATTCGGGGACATTTACATACAATAATCAACTTCATGGTGGTCACAGTAAAGCTGCTTCGCGTCAGTCATCACAAAACACCGTCTTTGTTAATTATCCTATAACGGCACATACCATAGTGTTGAGTCATGCTTCTCATTTAAAAAAAAAAAAAAAGAGAGAGAGAGGAAAAATCTCCCACCCACTTTTAATATACTCTTCTTTTGCAATTCCTTTGATGCAAATTTTCAAATTGTGTCAGAGAGGATGTTAAAAAACTCACAGGCCACTTGAGTTATTGAATAAGATACATATTTTCAAGCACTGATTTGATGATTAGGATTTGTGTCATTTAATTCCTTTATCAGCAGATCTAAAGATTAGTCATAACTGTTGTAATATGTTGGTGGAGTCTAGTGGTCATTCTGTCTCTGTATTCACTCCCCAGCCACCTCCTGAAGACGGTCCTGTTGGGTCAGGTCCTGTCCATGCTGATCTGTGGGACAGCCGTGACCAGTCAGTATCTGGCGGAAGCTCATGTGGAGACTCCGATGCTGCAGAGTTTCCTAAACTACACTCTGCTGCTCCTAACCTACACCACCACTCTTTCACTCAGGAGAGGTACAAAGATGATCCAGTCTATACTGATAGCCGCTAAATATCATGCTATTCAGTTGAGGTCATGCGTTTACATACACCTCACAGAATCTGCAAAATGTGAATAATTAAAAATAATAATAAGAGGGATCATAAAAATTGCATTTTGTTTTTAAGTACTGCCCTGAATAAGCCATTTCACATAATCAGATGTTTACATCTAGTCCACGAGACACAATAATAATTGAATTTACACAAATTAACCAGTTCAAAAGTTTACATACCCTTGATTCTTAATACTGTGTTAGCTGGAT
This sequence comes from Ictalurus punctatus, assembly GCF_001660625.3. NCBI lineage: Eukaryota > Metazoa > Chordata > Actinopteri > Siluriformes > Ictaluridae > Ictalurus > Ictalurus punctatus. The sequence continues at coordinate 18,324,064 of NC_030433.2, forward strand.
GATCAACTACCATGTTTGTTTTGTGATAGTTGTTCATGAGTCCCTTGTTTGTCCTGAGTAGTTAAACTGCCTGCTGTTCTGAAAAAAAATCCTTTTCTGCATATTTGACCCCTTTCCAACAGCGGTTTACTGACCACAAAATCAAGGTCCTGCCATGGCCATCCCAGACTTGAAACCCATAGAAAACCACAGGAAGTCATGGTTGAACAATTTCCTGTTCCTAGTCACCCAGGTGTACAAAAAAAAAAAACATATCAGTGGGAGTTTATTTCACATATATTTTTCTCATATGAATTCAAATACGTGGCAATAATTGTTGCACACCTATATTTAACAAAGTATTGTTTTTAAAAAAAAAAAAAAAACTGTCCCCATGCTCCCTGGGATAGGCTTCCCCGTGACCCTGAAAAGGATAAGCGGTATAGAAGATGGATGGATGGATGGAAAGACAAACTGTTTTGTTTGCAGTTGTTTGATATCCATGAGAGCAGAGTATTTTTGTGAATTTTAGAACAAAAGATTAAAAGGTTAAACAATAAAGACAATTTTTCACAGCCTTCTTTGCTCATATTTACCAAGGGTGACAATATTAGTGGAGGGCACTGTATATAGTTATAGCATGTATCATGTCACACATTAATATTATAATATTTAATAACTTATACATACGATTTGTTCTAAAATTCGTAAACAGTTACTCTGCATTTATTATTCGATCTAGAGAAATATACACTGGACAACAGACTCTTCTAACTGAAGCTGACTTTCTTTGCTATTAACATTATAATGTGTTAGAAACTCAACTTATCATGCATGATGTTTATTTAAAATAAAAACAAATGTAGTTGTTGGCAAATTGATGTGGTATAAGAGGAATAAAACATTAGGACACTAATTATGGGGAAAAAAATTTATGGGCAAAGCTTCTGTTTGATAACGGTTTCACACCAGCGCATTATGGATGATTTTCCTATACATACTGCGGACTCCATGTTTTATTCTTTACTTAAATAACAGTAAGCAAGGAAATGGTTAACATCAGTGAACTGTATTTATTGGAGATGATGCAGCAAAATATTGGTCAATTTCTACTTTTGACCAAATAATCTCTAGATATTTTGACTGGGCGGATTAAACAGACCTACACAGTTAACTTACTGTATTTACATAATTTTAAATGAGAAAAATGTATTAAAATGCGCTTTATAGGGTACTTTGTTGTCTGGAAAATACTATACAGCTCACTTCATGTTATCACTTCATGGTTATGTGCCATTTTTAAAGCTGTTCAGTTTCCTGATTTGAATCTGTTCCCTTCTGCCCAGGAGATGAGAGCTTTTTTCAGATATTGAAATCGAGGTGGTGGAAGTATTTGCTGCTGGCACTCACAGATGTTGAGGCAAACTACACAGTTGTGAAGGCTTACCAGTTCACTACACTTACAAGCATTCAGGTATTGCTTCATTTTCTCAGCTCATTTCCTAACATGTTTCTTCGATTAATGTAACATGAACTGTTTAATGTACAGAATCATTATCATATGTAAACATCTGTTATGTGAAATACTGTAGTTTAACATTTTGCAGAATCTGCAAGGGGTGTGTAAATTTATGAGCACAACTTATTGAGCTCCATCCTTCTATCTAGAGCCATTTGTTTGTCTGTTCTCATTTTATGTACATTATGGCATTAACATTTTCATCCCATTGCGTTTTTATCCCCATCTTTACAGGTTTCTGTGTACACAACTGTACTATTTGAAACTTGAATAAAATTGTGTTAGCTTTAAAACTTCCTTTTGCATCAGTAACTGCAAAGTGAATGTACATTTTCATTATTAAAAGAAATATTAAAGAAGTTTGATCAAAGCTAATAATAAGTATTATTATTTTTTAAGTTTAAATGGGAGTGTGTTCTCATCAGCTATTTTGTGTGTTGTAGCTGCTGGACTGCTTTGTGATCCCGGTGCTGATGGTGCTCTCGTGGTTCTTCCTGAAGACCCGTTACAGGCTGCTGCACTTCATCGCCGTGGCCGTGTGTGTGCTTGGGGTCGGAGCGATGGTGGGAGCCGACCTGCTTGCTGGAAGAGACCAGGGCTCAAGTGGGTACTCCCCATCAGCTATTATACACTGCCTTTTTCCTTTTATGTTTTTTTAAAAAAATATTATTGTTGTTGCTCTTGTAACTTGTTCGTAATATTCTAATAAGCTTTACATATGGAAGTTGACATATTGTCGATAAACAATATTGTCATTTTAAGACCATTTTATGCCACTCATTACGGCCATGATTATACTTTCCCACAATCACGAAGCTAGACGTTACGTCAGGTTGAATGATTCTGATTGGTTAAGGCATAGATCAACTTAAGAAATTTCCACATTAAATGAAAACCTTTTGTTTACAAAGGCCAACAGGAAGTAGTACTAGTCTGAAAGGCAACTATGAGTAAAACACTAAGAGCCCAGACATTATCTCTGCATTTTGACTTGTTCACCCTGACTTAGTCTAATCTAGAGGTTAGAAAAGCATACAATAGTCTCTCAGCATCATGTAGCCTTAGCATATTTTTTTGTTTCGGCTAAAACTAATTTAAGTAGTTAAATTAAAATTAAAAAATTAAAATTTTGATTTCACAGAATGCACAAAATAAAGCCCGAATTTGTGCATCATCCTTAGGTGGAAATGTATCTATCCTGTGAGGATTTCATGGAAGTTGTAATTGCATTTATACCAAAATTCCCTGTCTTTATTTCCTATCTCTTTGTGTCCATCAGACTCTGATGTGTTACTGGGTGACGGCTTGGTGCTGATCAGTGCTGCTCTGTATGCCGTGTCTAACGTGGGTCAGGAGTACACGGTGAAGAACCTGAGCAGGGTGGAGTTCTTGGGCATGATGGGACTTTTCGGGACGCTGATCAGTGGTGTACAAATGTAACTTACTTCACTGTAATGTCGCCTTGAGGTGGTGGGAGGATGTTTTAAAATGAGTGCGATGTGCATCAAATGTGTCTGAGCTGTGTAACCATCAAGATTACTGATGCCTACATTTGCTTATTGTTCTTTCTTTTAAATGGATATCCTTCCTGACTTCCTGAACTTGAGCATTTTTAGTAGTTTTGTTTCAGCTTTGTTAATGTTGAGCTTTGCAAATATCTTGAGCACAGATACAGTTGGATTTCCTGCTTGTGTTTATAACAATTATGAGCATTTAAAAAAATCGAACACCGTATAATACTGTTAACAGTTATAACCGCGATTACTTTTGATGAGTCAGTAATTCAGAATGTATTTAATCCTGTGTGTCCTTTTGTCCTTTAGGGCTGTACTTGAGGGCGGTGCAGTCAGTAAGATCAGCTGGGACTGGAAAATATGTGAGCACATTCACATCGGTGCTATTAGTTTTTACTAATATTGCTTATGATGTAAGAAATAAAATACTTGAGGGCAGTGCTGTTATAGAAAATAATGAGTGACTGGGTGGTGAGACGAAGCGGCATTAGTGAGAACACCCCAAAGTTATTATTTTCCTATAACAGCAGGTCCTGAAGTGATTTATTCTTTTAATACCACAGCAGTCTATGTCAACACTAACCATTTTAATTCTTTTAGGAATGACACATTGTACTTTTTCTCCATTTATAGTTGTGTTAAATATTATGGAACACCTGCTAAACAAGTTTCTGTTATGATGTCTGTTATAGCAGGAGTTGCTCCCTCACCAGCCTTCCTTTTTACTTGAGACAAAAAAATGGAGCTTGTCATTACCAAGAAACAGTAAAGCGCAAATGTCTCCTCACAGAATTTTTTTTATTATTATTTTTTTAAATAACAATACACACATATATATTTTTTTATATCTGGTTTTTAACCTATAGGTTATGTGGCGTGTCCTCCATACAAGTCCCTGTGAATAAACTATTACTATATTGACATAACCCCGTGATTTGCGGCTGCATTATTGTCCGAGGTGCTGTCACAGAAGATTAATCAACTCTTTCTGACCAATCAGAATCAGGAATTCATACCATAACCAGCTGTTAATGTTTCTCCGCAGGCTTGCTCTTCATCGGCTTTGTGCTGTGCATGTATGGCCTGTACAGTTTCATGCCTGTGGTGGTGAAGATGACCAGTGCTACAGCGGTGAACCTCTCGCTGCTAACGGCTGATCTCTTCAGTCTGTTCTGCGGCATCGTACTCTTTCACTACATGGTGAGTTTCGGCTTTCTGATATACTACGGGCAGTGGGATGGCCCAAGTGGAAGACCTTTTTATTGTTCATTTTGTACAAGTACAACAAAAATGGATTGCAACACCCAATTCAGTACATACAAAATATAAAATCAAAAATATAATACAAACAATATAAACTCTATATACATAATAAGAAACAGTGTACGTCAAATGTCCAGTGTTGCCATAAATTATATGTGTATTATGGAAGATTTTCTGTACAGTATAAAATATAAACATTGATTCATAATGTAATTGATTCATTATGTACCAGTAATCATATGTATAGTGTAATAACTATAATAGATAAATAAATATCTATATTATTGTGCGTTAAAATATATATAATTATAATAAGTGCAATATTTATAGGAATTACCAGTACAGCAGCTGTAGACCTGCAAAAGTTCAAGTAGAAATAGGAGCAAGTTAATGGCATGTTTACTCTGGTTTATAGTCAATAGACATTTGCAATTAATCAGTTATATAATACTGTATACTGCAGTATTTATGCACTGTACTGATATTGTAAGAAATTCAAGGCAGTATTTGACAGCTGTGTTTTAAGGCTATTTATTTTGTCTTTATTTCAAGGCAGAATCTCAGTGAAGGCAAATTCATAGTTTCTGTGTAATTTTAAGGAACACCGCTGGCTAACTCAAACGGTCAGTGCAGCCTTTTAATAACCCTTTAACAAGCCCACTTGGGTTTTTGTCGAAGTTGAGAAACTGCCAATTCAAACACATGCTTTCTCCGAGACACGCGACGACAGTCAACTACAATTTTTCAAACTGGTGCTCGTGCTGCTTCACAGGGCAGAGTAACAGACTCGGAGGAAAGCGCGATCTGCCCTCTTTAGCCTACGTGAGCTCTCACACACCCATGATTGGCTAATGTTGCTGTGATTGATAGGGGAGAGTGTGAGTAGCCATCCCTCGCTACCAGAGAGCATGGCCAATTCTGCTTCCTTGGCTTTACTTACTTTTCCGCAAGATGCTCTCCATTTCATATATCAGTTACGTGGTGTAAACTCTGACTATTTCTTTTTTCTACAGTTCTCGGTCCTGTACATCGTATCATTTGTGGTGATCACCATCGGCTTCATCCTGTTTAACATCATTCCCACTTACACACCAGCTCCATGTGATGCCACCGAGAGTGCTTATCAGAGCGTAGCCACGGCAGAGGTGGTGCAGGGAGATGGAGAGACTGCGCTGGACTGCCAGCAAGATGGACAGCAGGAGGAGAAGTGTGGACACACAGAACCCTGTACAACCCTCTGTGCACTGAAATGCATTGTGTAACATGATGCTCTACAATGTAGAGTGCACAGTGTTGGATATGCCTGATTTTTAAAAGCAGTGCCTTTTTTACTTCGACTAAAAGTTACTGTATTGTTGTTGATTTTGTTTGATTGGAATCAGCTTTTACAGTGTATAATGTTTTTTTTACTGAATATGTCTGATCAGTACATTTTAGATGTTATTTTATTTAGTCTGAAGTTTACGTGTTGCACTCTGTTGTAATTAGCGGTGAATATTTCTTTAAGGTCAGAAACAGGGTTTTACGTTATTGTAATAGTCAGTAGTTACACATGATTATAAAAGTCGCAGCTGATTGGCACATGGTCAAATCCTGTTATGTTGTGTGCCAGTATACAAAACAAATAGTGTTTCCATTAATCATGATGCTAAAATATTTAAAAATCTGTAAGGTTAAAAAAAAGCTGCTTTTCTGAATGTTGTTTTAAATCTAGAGTATTATCACCTCATGAAGTTGCGTTCCATTGGTGCTTAAATTCTTGTCACAAAGTGACTTATTATTTTGGTCAGTATGTAAAGTTTTAACTGCTCAAAGCAGATGTACCAGCTGTAAGATAAAGCACTTTTTTATTGATATGCTGAGTATTTAATAAATAACTTTGTTTATATATTGTCTCATGATATTGTTTATACTGTTATACTTTTCATAATGAACACTGAATGTATGAAAACATTGACCATATGGAGTATAACATGGTTGAAAGTAATAGGTTTGAGAGGGGTTTTTTTTAGCATAGAATTAGCAGATACACAAAATGTAGTTAACTAGAATTCATGCTAATTGTGTAAGAACATTTTAAAGACTTGCTTGATCAAATCAAACATCAGAATGGTGAGGGGGAAAAATGTGATCTTGGTGACTTTAACCACGGCATGGCTGTTGGTGCCAGATAGGCTGGTTTAAGTATTTCAGACACTACTGATCTGGGATTTTCACACACAACAGTCTCTAGAGTTTGCAGAAGGTCTGCAGGCTGAAACACCTGATGAGCGAGAGCAGAGGAGAATGACAGTCTAGTCCTGGCTTTATTTAAAATACATTTTTTGTAAATTTAATTTCAACACAAATGGCACCCCAATCATGGAACGCCCTGACACACTATATAGCTTAATCTCTACATTAACATTTATTCATTTATTAGTCACTTTTATCCTCTAACTGTATGCCTACAAGTTGCCCAACAATGCATATGTGTATAATAAACTGCAGTAAGTGTTCAAGCAGTGTTTTAAAAACCCCGACATGCTTGATATACTAACACGCACACAAACATTAAATTTACATTTACGGAATTTGGCAGATGCCCTTATTCAGAGCGACTTACATTTATACAACTGAGCAGTTGAGGGTTAAGGGCTTTGCTCAAGCGCTCCAACAGTGGTAGGGCTTGAACTCCTGACCTTCTGATCAGTAATCAAGAGCCTTTAACTACTGACCCACCACTGAGCCACCACTGCCCCTTAGGGTTTTACCATTACCATGCCATGATCATGTCACTGACAGGCAATTTCAGTTAATTGATGGAGTAAAAAGGACTGATGGATTGTGCAGAAGAACAAATGTGTTGTAGTTAGTAAATTGTATACCCACAACCTGCACCTACAGTGCTTTAAGATTAATAATTAGTAACCCCATTGAATATTTCCGCATTTTGTAGTGTTACAACCTGGAATTGAAATGTACTGAATTGGATTAATACTGATTTTAATAGTTAGTTAATTATTTACATTAATCAGACATGCAACCGAGAAAATTCTCAACGTGATGCTACCGCTACCCTTCTTTACTGTATGGGTGATGTTCTCAGAGTGATGAGCAAGTGTGATCGTTTCTGCCAAAAGTAGCACTTTGTGTCATGCCAAAAAAAAAACCAACAAAAAAAACATTTTGGCCAGAACAAAATAACCTTTATGCACATGTTTGCGGAGTCTCCAACATACCTTTTGGCAGCCTCAGCTTTGTGGAGTGTCCAGGCTTTGGCTGTCCTGTGGACAGCTTCTCCTATCTGAGCTATGGAGCTCTCCAGCTCCCTCGAGTTACTGTACTATTGGCCTCTTGGTTGCTTTTGTCACCATAATTTTTGCTCTCCTACATGCAAAGTCACAATTGTTCAAATTTGAGATATTGTTGTTTTGTTTTTGTTTTTTTACAACCAAAATTCGACTGATACTTTTTCAGAACTTTCCAGCACTATCTTGATTTCCCCCACACACCAATATTATGGGCTATTTTATGTAGCTTCACAATCCCAAAGAACTCTATTTAAGGTCCAGTTTTTAACACTGCCAAATGCGGAAAGATTCAAGGGGATCAATACTTACGCAAGGTATTGTATATGATAAGGCTCACAAGAAGAAATAAAAATGCACAATAAGTGTTTTTCTATATCTTCTATAACAAACTGCTCAGTTTATAATGGTGGAACAGCGCCTATAGAGGGATTGGGGCGAGTCTGTTTGCGCATGCGCGCTGCAAATCGGCCAGGGCACGCGCGTCGCAGCTCATCGCATAGTAACAGGAGCATTTTGCAGGTATTATTTCATTTCACTCGTGCCGACAATGCGGCTTATTTAAACATTTGTGCTTTTGTTGTTGTTGTTGTTGTTGTTGTTGTTAGACCTTGTTATGCCTTGGTTTGGTTATGCGCGAGAATGTGCGTCGTCTAATACAATCTAAAATGAGATAATGAGCTCGAGGAGCGTCTTCATTGGGTTGAGTGATGCGAAAACCTACACAGATAACGTGTAAACTAATAGAAATGTGCAGGCTAATATACAGTATAGGGACGATTCAATCTCAGACGAATCGATTAAGCAGTGCTTGCTAAAGGGGCACGTCTCAATCTGACCAATCGGTTCCTCGAGGATGCATATTAGAGCACAGTCGTGACATGTCTATTAACGGGGACACAGCAACGAGGAATGTAGATGCTGCTCATAACGTTGCATTAGCATGTAATAATGTATCTGATTTACCTGCAGATTACAGATTAGTGTTTGAATTGTTGCAGCATTATTGTTTGTTTGTTTTTTGTTTTTTTTTGTCGGATCTGTTGCGCAGGTGTTACAGCAGATGAATCTGGGACACTAAACAGTCGCCATGAAGCATTTTCTAAGGTAAGAGACCATCAATATCAACATCCAACCTGCTGTGTTTAGCCTATTGCACAAGCTCCAGGACTTCATCCCCCCCATCATTCCATGCCATGTCTCAGGGTTTGATGATATGGCTATATGTATATATATATATATATATATATATATATATATATATATATATATATATATATATATATATATATCATATTTTTATTTTGTGCTTCATATATAGCCTATAGTCTTGAATTTGCATGTTAATCCTGGAAACAAAGTAACAAAGAAAATCTTTTATAAATGAAAAAATATCTGGCCATCATGTGACAATTTATACAGATGAGATATTTTTAGTTGGCATGTTCATGGTTAGTTGTGAGGAAAAGAATTATATAAACTTTCATCCCAATATAAATCATATCTTTAAAATATACATGGTGACTAAAATATTAACACATATGACATGACAACACTGTAACACTATAGTGGAAACATATTAATATAATAACATAATTAAGCTATAATAATATAATTATAACAACGCACATAACATAATAACACAAAGAGGTTTGGTTACTAATCACGGGGCTGGAACATGTAACCTAACTGCTTCAAAGTGTATCACTGCAGTACTCTAAAGAAAAGAAAAGAAAAGAAAGCTGTAAAGACAAATGTTGAGAGGAAAAGTTAATATTTTTTAATACCTCATATGACTGTTCACTTGCAGCCTAATGTACTCCATGTAATGAGATGATCAATGCTATTCTCTTACTGTATGCACACACACATACAAACACAGTGAAAGTTTGCTTGAAAGTTTGTGAACCCTTTCAAATTTTCTACATTTCTTCATGTGTGTGTGTGTGTATATATATGTGTGTGTGTGTATATATATATAGTATATATTTCATTTAATCAATTTCTTAATAATGTAATTTGTTATTTGATTCAGATGATACCTTATGTCTATAATCTCATGATCTATTATGATTCTATTATGATTTCATCATTTAATGTTAGCAACGTTTATTATTATGTTTATTCTTAGATCGATTTAGATGTTTACAGAATAGTTCTTTTTAACTGAAATTTTATCAAACGCTTTTGTTAGACTTTTTCAAATTTATTTATGACATATGTCCCATGAAGCAAAGTTCTCAAAATCAGCAGTCAGACTCAGTCACGTTTCATCGTAGCATAGATTGGTAATTTTTTTTAGATAGATGGATGCACTCTCACACTGTAATGTTTATTGGAATTAATAGAACATTAAAAGCACTCTATTAATGCAAAAGTGTTTTTTGTTGTTGTTGTTGTTGTTTGTTTGTTTTTTTTGTTTGTTTTTTTACATGTATACAATATATTATTGTAAAAAGCACCACTGTAATTTTCTGGCATGCTGTCATTTTAACACCATTTTATATTTGGAAGGAGTCTCCAGTGTCAGCGTTTAACAGTTAGAGATAAAGCTGTAAAAAAGGAGAGAAGAGATTGCGCTTGCTCGGTGATATAGCTATAACATAAGTGATAAAGGAAAGGAACTTTTTCATGGACGTTCAACAACATTAAATGTAACTTATGGATAAATGGATAAAAAAGTACTTTAATAAATAAAAATTTGGAATCAATCAAACTGGTGTGGTATAAGAGGAATAAAACACTTGGGGATGTGCTGTTACAGGAAAATAAGTTAGATAATTAAAAGACCTTAATTTTAAAGGAGCTTTAGTAAACCTTTAAATGTACACTACATGCAAATTCCCTAATTATAGAAAACAAGTATCCTTGATGGTACTACCCTAGTGACAATTAAAGATATCATTTAGTAACTCTTTTTTTCTGAGATTGTAGTATAATAGTGAATTGAAAAGAATGGGCAGATAGTGGGATGGATTACAAACTGATTTCTTACGAAATGTGATAATTTGATATTATTATTATACTTTCTCAGTGCAAACATCCTTGATGTGCAGTGACCCATTTTCGATGGTGCTTCTCTGCCTTACTGAAATTTTCATAATTAGTTTGGCTGGTCTATGGCCCACTTACCTCTACGTCCCAGATGAGCCTCTGAAGTCATGCATTAACACAAGACAATCCGTACAGGATTTTGCTGAGTTTTTTTGGTGATTGTTGCGGCCACAAATGCTTGATTTTGCTGCGTCTTTTTTAAAAAAAATTTGCGATGCAATTTGCGGAGTTTTTTTGTGTGCTTTTTTTGCAGAAAACTACTTGAATTGGCGAAATTGCAATTACACGAAATTGTTTTGCATGGTCTTTCACCATCACAAACGAGAACTTTTAGCTTTACTCCTGTTCAATACATGTGAATTGAAGGGGGCTTTGGTAGAATGCTCGCTGTGATGACCCAAACGTCTTAGCCCAGATCTGTGGAAAATCTGCCGCAATTTAGAAAAATTGCAAGCTCCTGCGAATATTGCAGAGTTTCCTTGATTTTGCGTTAATTTCTCCGAGGGCAAAATCCTGGAGGGACTGACGGGATGGCAGATTTCAAAAATGAGATGTGAAAAACCAAAATGTGGTGTTCTGCATTGTTCTTCTTTTAAAATATCTTGGGTAGCATTGACATATTAGCATTGGGATGGCCTTCTCAACTCGAGTTCAGCAAGTGAAGTCAAAGTTACATATATACATGCACTCTGGTTTCTACTGCAGCAATATCGCACGTGCATGCATGTGTGTGTGCGTGTGTGTGCATGTGCGTGCACATGTGTGTGGTAAGTTGGTAAGTGCGATGCGCTCATGCATTTCAGGCGGATGGAGCAGCGATGAAATTAAATTGTTATTTAATCTACAGTCAAGCAATCTTTCCATGTTAATAACATTGCCATGAAATACATATGACAGTTCCACTGAAAATCATTAAAACAGTGTGAATAATAGGGTAAAATGACATCTTATATTATAAAATTCTGTCTACTTTTCTTTTGCAGTAAACTCCAGTAGCCAACTTCACCTGCTCTCACCTCTATATATCTGTGCTTGTTTTGTAGTTATATGCCTAGTAGCTTTCAAATAGAAACAGGAAAAATGCATCATCCCAATTAGCTAATCGATCGATTAGCGACCGATGCTTAGTAATGCCTATTCAGCGTGGCTCAAGGTCCCTTTCCAGAGCCTTCAAACTGAGTGTCCCTGAGTGGTGGAATGAACTTCCAACCTCAATCAGGACTGCAGAATCTGTCACTATCTTCAAAAAGCAGCTAAAGACCCACCCACTGTGAGCACATAACTAACCCCTAAAACGCCAACCCCACATTATCCTTAAAAAAAAATTAAATTAAATACATTACTCTGGCTCTTACACCTCTACTCTGCACACTATGCTTTTCTAGAACTCAATTAAAAGATCTTTTATTGTTCTCCTCTTGATATATCGCTTTGCGTGTATTTCCTCATTTGTAAGTCGCTTTGGATAAAAGCGTCTGCTAGATGAATAAATGTAAATGTAATCCTGTTTTCCATTCACCAATAAAATGTGATTAAACAAAGAAATGCATTCATTAAATAAACTCTTATTATAATCAGTATAATAAATGTGCATACATATTAATGCTTTCTGTTAGCTCCTCTTTGTCATAGAAACATCTTCTTCTAATTTCAGAGCTTATAGATTGGTGTTAGTTGATAGAATATGTTAAATATGAAAGAAAAAAATTAAATAAATAGACTTTGATTATGGCCCTGCAGGGTCTCACAAAAATGCTGATGTGGCCCAGGTACAATTAGTCTGACACCCCTATTGTATTTTATATTGTAGTGGTTTGATTTGTTGTCATTACAAAATAAATTTACTACAATATAAAATGTAACGTTTTGCGTCAATATTTTCTCACATCAGTGTCGTTTCATGAAGCCTGTTACAGTATATGTCTCATATCATGGCTTTATTATATTGTCTCATACCTACGATCTTTCTTAGCATGACTCTTGATATGACTCCGCCCCCTAGGCCTGGCCTCTTCTGTGAAAAGAAGGTGAAAACGAGGTCTCTCTCTCTGTCTCTGTCTCTCTCTCTCTCTGTCTCTCTCCACCATTGCAGGGTGCTGACCCAGTTCCTGGTGTTTCTGTACTGCAAATGTTTGTGGCGAGGTTTGAAGTTTATCTTCAGGAAGGTGACAGGACGATGTGAGCTGCAGCGGATCTGCTACAACAACAAGCCTGGTGCCCGCCGAACCCTCAAGATCGGTAACAAACCAAACTACAACCACAGTCATTTCTCACATTAAATTGCGGAACCATGAAACTACAGATGACGAGCATATCTAACATTTCCTATATTTTTGCAGAATCCTCACTCAAATGTTCTAAAAGTGAGGTGAGTAAAGAAGGTTTTGGGACCTAAAACTGTGTCATGGTGTCAAAAATTAAACATGTTTGTATGGCACCAATGTTGAGGGGTACATTTATTACACACTTCTAATTTGAATAATGAGAAATGTTGCAAAGAATATGCTAAAGCACTTCACAACACCAGCTAAACCCTCTGTTCAGACTGATCTGAGATCAGATTGACTGGTTGGGGTGGGTGTGGTCTAATATTGTAATGAGAATTATAATGAGTGGGGGTTTAGTAGTGTAAAGTTCAGTATGTAAATAAATGTAAGTCGCTCTGGATTGTGGCTTCTGCCAAATGCCATAAATGTCAATTTTTGGCGCTCTGCCTCATCAGCTTCTGCAGAATGCTCTCAGTGTTCATCCAGATGCTGTTGAGAAGACCATAGATGACATCATGGCCCTGAAAAAGATCAACCCTGACACAAATCCACAGTAAGAACACAGAACTCTAAAGCCAAGTACAGAGGTAGAGGGTTGGTGGTTGTAATTCAAACAAACAATTTAAAATAACAAAAAGCGATGCAGACAAAACAAATTCAAGATGGGTAGAGGAGATTCAAAAACAGGAAGACAATCCAAAGTTCAGAAATGCATTCTAGAAGAAGGCGAGACTTTGCAGTAAGCTCTTATCTCTATTAGTTTGTGATCTAATCACTGAAGTGTGATAGCTACGCATAAATAGCTCACTAGTTTTATAGAATTAGCTAAGTATCTAAAACTATTTAGCTTCTATTACACAGAGAGGTTAGCATTTAGCATTACAGGAACTTACATCCATTGCTTACATAACTTGAATATTTATGTAGTTCGCTCAACACTGTAACTTGGATGGATTTCTCAAGCACTCTTTTAAGGTCAGCAGGTTTTTTTAGGACGTCAGAGAGAACCATCTCTGCCACTGTTTCTTTATATGCTATAAAATAGAATATTAGGGCTTTAGTACTGTTTGTACCCTGACATTGCAGCTTCATCATGCTAATGTCGCTGTGTTTTCCTCCAGGCTGGCCATCTCTCTGCAGGCGAGCCTCTTCCAGATAGTGGGCTACAGGAACCTGGTGCTGGAGGTGGAGAAGCTGCGCAGGGAGCCATACGACTGCGAAAATCCAGATCATGAAGAGATGCTTATGAAGGTATTGATACACAATACATTTAGAAAAAAAATCATCACAGAAACTGCAAACTTTTGTGTTAAGAAATGCTAAATATGGTATCTAGCTCTGTTAAAAAAAAGTTTCACTAGGGCTGATTTAATTTTTTATTATATTCATGGATCCAAAAGGTGAAAATTATATTTTTTAAAAAAAATTTTAAAGTCTTTTAGGAAGACTGTCTAGAAATAGGCTTAATAATGTTATGTTTGTTTTTATTATATTCTCATAATGACAGATGTTAGATAATTGCTCAGTGCTATTCAATATTCAATATTTCCACTTGCTAATATGTCATTATTTGCAGTGTAGGTTCTATGCCCTATGTAGTGAGCATATATAGTGAATAGGAAACCTATGATAATCAGATTTGCTGTAAACCGGTAGATTAAATTGAAATGATTCTTCCTGCATAAGGACTAAGATGATGGAAGAAATGTAAAATCTAGCTAAATATCAGCACGAGAAAATTTTATTGTTAATATAAAGGTAAACCAACCTGAAGCATTACATACCATGATAAAATAAACAAAGGTGCCTCTTTGTGAATCTCTTATGAGAAATGAACGTCTAGTGTAGCTACTGCTAATGTTCAGTATGTTTCAGGTTCATTATTCAAATATATCTGAATACGACATTTTATATCATTAATATTTGACCACACTCTATTCCTTTGGGTCTTTCTAAACTGATGTGTGTGTGTGTGTGTGTGTGTGCGTGTGTGTGTGTGTGTGTGTGTGTGTTTTTTCTCTCGTGTAGCTGTGGAAGACGCTCCGTCCTGATTCTGCCCTCACTGGCCGCATCTCTAAACAGTGGTGTGAAATTGGCTTCCAAGGCAGTGACCCCAAAACTGACTTTAGGGGCATGGGGTTATTGGGTTTGCACAACCTACTGTGAGTATATACTTTTTTTCACAGTATGAGATTTAAAATGCAATGTTTATGTTTGCTTGTGTTTCTGTGGTAGCTGTAATATCAATGCACATAACATAGTGTGTTAACATAAACTTTAATTATTGTAGCAGCAGTGATTGGTCAATAAAACCGATCAAACTCGTCTTGGCATTGAGATACTTAAAGATATGTTAGCAACACTAAAGGGTCAAAAATTAAACAGAACTCATACATCAATGTGGGCCCTGTGCTGTTAAAATCACTTGTATGTTATTTAGGTGATTTTACTTCAGTATCTCGATGATGGTCTGTTTAATTTTCTATCCTGACAAAGCATTCTGGTGTGTAGGATGATGGATTAATTCATTGTATTATACAAAAGCGCACCTCTGCAATTATACTTCATCATTTATAATGTAGTTTAATCAGATGGTGTGTGCCTTTGTCCTGTTTCATTTGTTCTAATAGGTATTTTGCCGAGCACGACAAGGCCGCTGCTCTCCAAGTGCTGCACGACTCTCTGCAGCCCAAACACAGGTCAGATCCTCCTCCCTGTTGCATGCCTTAGCCTGCTCTCTGCACTGTACGCACGTATTTTGTCTTTAATTTTGTACTTTTTTTTAAATCACTTTTACACAGTATAATGATACCCTAAGCAGAAGAGGATGTCATACCTAAAATTTCCAGTTATATTTTTAAAGCCCCCTGCTGCCTGCAGACTGAATTGCAGTTAGTACATTCCTTCTTTCCTTTTCCCCCAAACTGAGAAAAAACTAAATGTGTAAGTAGGTTTTTAAGGAAACAGAACAAAACAGCTCTATTCCAGCAAGAGTGAAGTTACTTTACAGGCCATAAAGAAAACATAAGTCCCAAATGAAAAAAATAAGCCACAACAGCAGTAATGCTGTTTACGTTTTCTTTTTCTAATGTATCTTTGAAATTATTTGATTATTACAGGTGTATAAACACTTGTAATTGTCACCAATGGCAACGTTGACTTTTTGTCCAATAGAGCAACAAGCACACACTACAGTTACTCAAAAATGTATGCTTAGACGGTCCAACACAAACCTAAGAAACTGTAAAAAGAAACAGCTGTTCAGATATACATTATTCATGAGACACCTGCATAAAATCAATTTAAAACAGTGTGTTAAGGCAGAAAAAGAAGGGGGCGTGGCCTCTGCATCTGTAAATCTCGGTGAAGGAGGCATGGCCTATGTGCCTGTAAGTCTTTGTGTAGGAGGCATGGCCTCTGTACCTGTAATATCAGTGAATAGGTGTGGCCTATGTGCCTGCAAGTCTTTGTGTAGGAGGCATGGCTTCTGTGCCTGTAATATCAGTGAATAGGTGTGGCCTCTGTGCCTGTCAGTCTCAGTGAAGTAGGTGTGGCCTCTGTGCCTGTAATATCAGTGAATAGGTGTGGCCTCTGTGTCTGTCAGTCTCAGTGAAGTAGGTGTGGCCTCTGTGCCTGTAAGTCTCAGTGAAGGAGGCGAGGCCCCTGTGCTTATAATCTGAGTGAAGTAGGCGTGGCCTCTGTGCCTGTAAGTCTGTAAGTGAAATAATTAATAGGAGTTAGTAAATAAAATACATTTAAATTTAGACTTATTCAACTGGGTGGGAATTTAAGAAAAGGAAATCATTTATTGAAAGTCCAATATATTCTATATAAAACTCTTTATTGAAGTATGCCGTATGCACTATATGGCCAAAAGTTTGTGGACTCCTAACCATCACACCCATACAGTATGTGGGTCTTCCCCAAACTGTTACCATGAAGTTGGAAGCGCACAGTTGTCTAGAAGGTTTTCATATCCTGTAGTATTACAATTTCCCTTCAGTGGAACTAAGGGGCCCAAACCTGTTCCAGCATGACAGTGCACCTGTGCACAAAGCAAGGTCAAAGAAAACATGGTTTGACATAGTTGGTTTGGAAGAAATTGACAGAGCCCTGACCTCAATCCCACTGAACACCTTTGGTATGAACTGGAACGTCAGGCCTCCTCTTTTAACATCAGTAAAATTCCCACAACCAGATTCCAAAATCTAGTGGAAAGCCTTTCCAGAAGCGTGGAGGTTTAAAAAGCATATGGGTGTGCTTGTCAGGTGTCCACAAACTTTTGGCCATATAGTGTACAAAAGGGACTTTTGTATTTAGAAACATGTCCAAGTCCATCAGCAGTTTTCTGTTGCAGACATTGTCCATACGTCACCCTTTGTTTCTGCTGAAACGTCCCAGTCTGCTGATGAATACGCACAGCTGTGGATGAGATTTGACAGGTTTAGCATGCTCTGTCACCACGCGTCACACATGTCAACACCTTCCTTTTCTGTTTTTCTCGTTCATTTTTTGTTGTTGTTTTTGTCATCGCTTTGTCATGTGCAGGAACATTTCCAAAGAGGAAGCCAGGTACTCCATCTTTTCTCTCTCAGTAAGAATTCCATTTGATATTTTTTTTTATATTAATCTAAATCTTGCTGTATCTCTTTCTCTTATCTTCTCTATCTCTTAATCTCATCTCATCGTAAACACAAAGGCATTATGCTCCATTGTAGCAGTGGTTAGTAGCAGTGAATGCTTTCTCTTTTTGCCTGTCTCATTCTTGTGCTGTGTGTGTTGCTCTGTATTTGGATGGATTCTGTTGTGTGTTTACAAAGGATATCTTGAAGGATATGGCCTTGTGGACATGCTTGTGTCCTGTTTAACATTTCTGTTTGCCTACAGTAAGATGAGCAAAGCTGACTGGGAGAAGCAGAAATTCGACAAAGCTATTGGGTGAGTGCAACATTGTAGGCTAAAATGTTGCATTTTGCAAGAGTTCTGCTTTGCTGTAAATCCTGCAGTCTGCGCAGTAGCTGTTATCATTCTGTCTCCACCCTCGAGGCTTTGTGTGAGGATTTAAAGCGCGGCACTGCGGCCTGTCATCAGCTTTCAGCATGCATTAGCATGCTCATCTGCACCATGGAGGCTGTGCAGCACGCATCCATAAAGATACACACACAAACACACACACATACACACACGCACATACAGAGTCACCATGTTGGTAGCTATTTTCAAGAGAAAGGCATGCTGAAAAAGGTGTTAGAAATCCCCGTATGACATCATAGACGAATTTGCATATTCATTGAAAGGCATACGAGTTGCATATCATGTTACATGAAGTAGGAAGAATTTTTTTTATCTGAAAAGAAAATAATAGGTTCTTTACAGAAAGAGAAGGTATTTCACCTCAAAAAGTATTTTGAGCAGTCTGCTCAAAAAGTTGCTAGATTTGTCACTAGGCTTTTTTTCAAACGAACAAGGTCTAAACATTCACCAAATCTAAAGACATTCATTCATTTTTCGAAGAACTTGAGTCTTTCAGTTGAACGTTGCAGGCTGTCTTGTATATACACTATATGACCAAAAGTATGTACATACCTGACTATCACACTGATATGTGCTTCCTGAACATCCCCAGTCCAGATTTACTCCCCCATTGCTGTTATCATAACATCCATTCTTCTGGGAAGGCTTTCCACTCGATTTTGGAGTGTGGCTGTGGGGATTTGCTCATTCAGATACAAGAGCATTAGTGAGGTCAGGCACTGAGGTTGGGTGAGGAGGCCTGGGGCGTGTTGGCTTTCCAGTTCATCCCAAAGATGTTCAGTGGGGTTGAGGTCAGTGCTCTGTGTAGGCCACTAAGCAAACTTCGCTTTGTGCACAGGGGCATTGTCATGCTCGAACATGTTTGGGCCTGTTAGTTCCATCCATCCATCGATTTTCCATACCGCTTATCATACACAGTGTTGGATACGCGATACAGAAAATGAATGGATGGATGTATGGATATCTGGTTAAAACAATCCCCTGCTCATATAATTTTTCCCTGCCATTATTGCTGCATGTATTGTACTGATGTTTTGTTCATGAATGAGTCAACTCTTTAATCGACTCTTTTAGGTGAACTTTAAGAGCCTGTTTTTTTTAATAAAAAAAGAATTTTTTAAATAATAATAAAAAAAAGTAGATCCTGGTCACGATGAAAATGTATAATTATTATACTGTATATTCATGACTCTGTAACAGACAGTAAAAAAATACGCAATAAATCCACTGAATCTTATGAACAATTTGGCACAGCTGATTGACACGGCGTAAAGCATGCTTTAGTCCTCTTAGATCAGTTAGCTGTACTTGGATAAGTAACTAGCTCCATAGGTAGAAATTAGCAATGAGTAACTTATGTGAAAATGAGGTCCTAATAAAAAGAAGTTGAGCTTGATGTGTTGTAACGCAGATACTCCTTTGCCATTGTTGGCATCAACATCACGGACCTGGCCTACTCCCTGCTGGTGAGCGGAGCTCTGAAGACTCATCTGTACAACGTGGCACCTGAGATGCCCAGCCTGATGCACTTCCAGCAAACCTTCTGTACGTCTCAAAATTCACTCTATACTGGTCTGAGAGGTTTTTTGTTTTTGTCAAGCATGTTCACATAGATTTAGACAGACATTTATGAGCATTTAAGAGAGGAAACCTTGCATAAGAGCAAGCCCAAATTTGATCACAACCTCGTTTACTACTAGCCTTCTTTTTTTCTTTCTCTTTGACCTGACATACTTCTTCGCATAACATACTGACATCGTATAATAGTTTAGCAAATTTACGCAAGCTAGCCATCACTACACTTTATGCTAGGTAACAGAGAATATTATTAGAACATCCAGTAAGTATTTGACAGGTTCTGTCAGGGTTATGCTGTAAGATGCAATAATAAAATTGGTTTCTCTTGAAGTTAATAAAACAAAAAAACAGCTTGTTACATAACAGAGATACCGCAAAATATAAACGCCTCCATCCTGAGGACCTTCTCATGTCAGAAAACGTAAAGTTTCAGCTTTACTGCTGACTGTTACAAAGTGCTGACACTGGAGACTCCTTTCATAAAAATGTTAAACAAACATTTTCTATTTTTATAGACAACGTCATCATATCTATGATTACACACACATCTGCTAATCTGTTTACACTGAGCATCTACAGTTGCAATTAAAATTATTCAACCCCCATCGCAAATCAGGTTTATTATCCAAATTTTAGACTTTCAGCTGTTTGCAGTGAACAAATCAAACAAAAGCAACTGAAATAGTTCAACACAACGAATGCTTCAAGTGGTTTCCCCAAATTCAACTGAAAATGCAACTTATAATGACTTCTCCAGTCTCAAAATGATTCAACCCCTTGAATAGAATCCCTCACAACAGCACAATTATGCAAAACAGGTGTTGTCTCAAGCACACCTGATGCAACTAATCAAGGGCTTCATTAGTTGCAACAGGTGTGCTTGAGCTGGAACACATGAAATACCTGAACAGGCTAGGGGTAGAAAACATATGAAATACCTGAACTGGATAGGGGTAGAAAAAGTATGAAATACCTGAACTGGCTAGGGATAGAAAACATATGAAATACCTGAACTGGTTAGGGGTAGAAAACATATGAAATACCTGAACTGGTTAGGGGTAGAAAATGTATGAAATACCTAAACTGGCTAGGGGTGGCAAACATATGAAATACCTGAACTGGTTAGGGGTAAAAAAAAAAAAAAGTATGAAATACCTGAACTGGTTAGGGGTGGAAAACATATGAAATACCTGAACTGGTTAGGGGTAGAAAAAGTATGAAATACCTGAACTGGCTAGGGATAGAAAACATATGAAATACCTGAACTAGTTAGGGGTAGAAAACATATGAAATACCTGAACTAGTTAGGGGTAGAAAACATATGAAATACCTGAACTGGTTAGGGGTAGAAAATGTATGAAATACCTGAACTGGCTAGGGATAGAAAATCTATGAAATACCTGAACAGGCTAGGGGCGGCAAACATATGAAATACCTGAACTGGTTAGGGGTAAAAAAAAAAAAAAAAAGTATGAAATACCTGAACTGGTTAGGGGTTTGAAAACATATGAAATACCTGAACTGGTTAGGGGTTTGAAAACATATGAAATACCTGAACTGGTTAGGTGTAGAAAACGTATGAAATACCTGAACTGGCTACGGGTTTGTTGAGTGTACACTACCTGGATGGGGCAGACAAAGGAAGCTATCATTGGCTGCAACCAGATTTCTGAGAAGGCAGGTTGTGAAAAACCCTCGAGTGACTGCAAATGACCTGCAGCAAGACCTGATGGCAACAGGCACTGAGGTTTCAGTGAGCTCTATTTATTAATACTAACATATATTAATATTTATATATTTATTCATATAACAAGGTACAGTACATTTTCATGGTACAGTCAGTACTGTTTATTTTTGTAATAAAGTTCAGCAATATTTTACTTTGAGTGTTATGGTTCCATTCAGTATCAGTTTTAAAAACTATCGGTTGACCAGTGTATGGTCATTGGTTCAGGGAAGTCATGTCTCATCTTAAGTTGGAAAAGATTAGGTACACTGTCAGGGGGGCGACTGGGAAATTTTACAGAATCTGGCAACCTTTTCTGTTCTTTGTCAGAGACGTGGATGCTGACAGTATTGTTATGTGTTCATTGTCTATAGTTTTGTTTGTTTTGCTCTCTTCTATGGTGGTCTAGCTTTATAATATGTAATATGTATGTTCTGTGTCTGGCACTGGTGGGGGGGGGGGGGGGGGGGGGGGGGGTTATTCTGTCTGTTTGGTTGGTGTTGTATGATTAATTTGAAAAATGTTAATAAAGAAACCTTGATTAACCGGTTATCTGCAGGTACCGCCCAACTTAGTTATCGGTAACGGTAAAATCCACTATCGGTTGATCTCTATTCCATACATGTTTTATTAACTCTGCGATTGATAAAGGGATTAAAAAACTGTTGTAATTTAACAAAATAGATCATTGTTGCTATAGTGAGGTTTTCTGTAATGACAAGTTTATATAACATTTATGGAAGGAGTCTCCAGTGCCAGTTCTGTGTAACAGTTAGTAGGGTTTCCCGTGCAGGAAAGTCTTCACAACAGAGGACATTTAGATTATTGCTAAATTGTTTTTTTCTCTCCCTCTCTCATCAGGTTATCTGATGCAGGAGTTCCACCGGTTCTGGATCGAGGAGGACCCATGTGACATCATGGAGTTTAACCGAGTGCGCGCCAAATTCCACAAGCGCGTCCTGAAGCAGCTGAAAAATCCCGACATGGCACTGTGCCCTCATTTCACCGCCTCCGACCTTCACCTGGTCAACCTGTAGCTCCTCACCTCATCCCTCACCTCTGACCTCTTACCATTCTTCACTATGTCTAAGCTTTCTGTCATCACTGCCGATTGGATGGAGCTGTTTTTGTTCACACACATGAACACATGAAGTCAGTATTTATGGCTGCGCTGCTCTCTCTGTCAAATATTTAGTAAGCTCACATCACCAGCATCACTGAAGACCACGGTGAATGTACACCTGCACAACGTTATCTCTACTGAATTTAGCACACCCTCACTGACTCGCAATTCAGACGCGTGTAACACTGCAACATCCAATTTCGAATCTGATCGGATGATGTGAATATAGGCTGCCAATATTGCTGATGGAGATTCAGCCAAAGGGACGCGTTTGAGGTAAGGTATAGTCAATGAGGGCTTGTTAAAACAGTATTGGAACACATCCTGTTGCAAAGACATTTATTTCCTTTGCACTGGACACAGCATTGACACTGTAATCTTTTTAATATTTGGTTTTAAAGGAAAAGTCCACCCTGAATGACTTACATATTAGTCTTTATGATTAATGGGACCTTAAATGTCATCCAAGATTTATTTTACAATGAAATTGTGAGTTGGCTTTTTTGAGTTTAAAACTTCTTCCATTGACTTGTTAGTCTATTTTCGCTTTGGTGAATGGTTTCCTATGTTACCCAAAATGCCATTCGACTACAGGCTCATAGCAGTGCAGTCGGATTTGATTAGATTCAGCCCTTTCTTCATCTCTACCTAAAGAGAGCGATGCAGCAGTGCTTTAGTCCTTTTGTATTACATAGTAGTTTTGTTTACAGTGAAAGTTGAACCTACTAGGGAGTAGTATTTATTTAAGCTTTAACTTATAACTTAAGGTTAGGTTAACACTACTTCACTTAGTGCAACTCTTAATTATTTTTAGTCGTTCACAAACTTGAACATAGTGGTCATTTATGTTCAAACTAGTATATGACAGCGCTTATGTTTACTTTCTTATTAATACCAACGGCGTCATACTCATCACCTCGAAGCTCTCTGACGCACCAAGCCTCTGCCGTATCTCATCGCAGCTGTGTCGTGTAGCTGCATTGCATCCTGGAACTTTGAGTCCAGTGTTTGCACCAACGTTTGTCTCTGCTACTTCTGTGTTGGATTCCTCATTAATATGATCCCTGGAAATGATGCTCTTGTTCTTTTGGTGTTAGGATCCAACAGCAAAATCTGAACATTATATCCCTTGTGTTAGATTTATTTTTTTTTTCTCTTATTAAACACCACCGCGGCACACAACCGCAACCTTCTCAAGGGATTAAAGAAATTACAGCAACAACCAACAGATTTGCACCAGAGTCACTAAACACCTCACAGATGTGTTGCAGGGTGGACTTTTGCTTAGACTTTTAATCAGATATTCAGTGTCATGTGTGAGTTACAGAGCTCCCTATTGACCAGTAGGTGGAGCTTTTACTCCAAGTCCAATGTGACACAGGACAAACGAGCTAGCATATAAGGAAATAAAGCACGCTTATGTAGGTAAAATGAATAGAAGCAGCAGCGCACATTCAGCCATTAACAGTGTAATTAACGTGAGTCGCTCTTATATATCTCACCATTTGTGATTTTCACATTTTTACAACAAATATTAACCAGAGAAGAGCTTGCTGCCAAGAGGTGTCGATTAGAAACTTGACAAAATGGTTATAGTGAGCATTTTGTGAACATCATTGTACTCGATTCATGATGCTTTGGTGTTGATGTAAAGTCATGGAATGTTCCAGGTTTTTTTTCTTCTTTTTTTTTTCTGGCTACCAAAGCAATAAGTGACATTTGAGAGAGTCTGTATTTATTTATTTGCCCAGCCGTAGTATTTACTCTGCTACTGTTATACACTAATAAGCATAAGCACCTACTTACTTTGTAGACTATTCTTTCTCTTGCATTCACGCTTCTTTCTCTGTCTAGACCCTAAAACTAGACAGTCACAAGGTTTGCATGGTGACTTAGGTTTGCCTGTGAGTTTTTAATGAATTAATTTATTTTGCACTGCTCTGTCACTCATGACTAATCTGAGTTGCTTACTGTGTGAATGTCTACGCTTTTAGCAGTTTCTGCCTTTTTATTTCAGAGTAATGCATTATGCTGTGTTTTTAACCTACAATCAACTGTATAAGTGCTGAACGTCATTAAGGGTTTATAAACTGTAAAGAGTTACAAGCAATTGCTGTACATACTGCTTAACATGAATTCGATTTTATCCTGATAATGAAGGATCATCTGTGTGCATGGCTGAATATCCATCTTTCTATGCCTTTCTCTGTTATTGCTTAATTGGATCAGAGGAAGCCCTTTAGTGGCCAAACGCTTATGTCATGAGATTAACTTGTGCAGTGTGAAGGGTGCTTTTAAAAACCATTATCAAAGCTATATATGTGTAATAAAAAAAATAATATGGAAGGATTTGGGCCCTTTTCTACCTCATCTTCTTCATATGATCAACACACTGACTCAAGACTCTCTTTCATGTATTATTCATGTAATAGAGATAATGTAGTTATTTTATTTTGACCCCTATATTTCCCAGCTTATTAGTCAGTTATTCATCTTACTTCAGCATCAGTTAGTAAATACAGTGAAAGTAAACATTAACATATACAGTTACAAAAGTAACTGAATGGTATTTACAGAGTTAAAGTTCATCTAGAATATTATTTAAACCAAATTTGTTTCTATTTTTTTTTTGTGATCTTTTTTTTTTTTAGTGCACTTCAAATATAAAACAATACAAGCATGTAAGGAATCATCAGCTTAAAACAAAATAGGGGAAAGGGGTGCAACAGACATATCAGACCAAAAGTCAGATCCATAGAAAAAAAAAAAGACAAAAAAAAGTCCAAAGGCAGAGGATATGTTTAATGCATTTTCTTTATAAAGTCCAGTATATTGGATGAAAACGATTTACTGGCTTCAGTAGTTGCAGGTACTTTCAAACAATACTTTCAAAATTCACTATGTTGAGGAGATTATGATTCCAATATGTTTTGTACATACAGTGCCCTCCACTAGTATTGGCACCCTTGGTAAATATGAGCAAAGAAGGCTGTGAACAGTTGTCTTTATTTTTTAACATTTTGATCTTTTGTTAAAAGAAATTCACAAAAATTACTCTGCTCTCATGGATAGCAAACAATTGCAAACACAACACAGGTTCATTAAAAAATATCTTTGTTAAATATAGGTGTGTAACAATTATTGGCACCTTTTTAGTCAATACTTTGTGCTACCTCCCTTTGAGATAACAGCTCTGAGTCTTCTCCTATAATGCCTGATGAGGTTGGAGAATACATGCCAAGGGATCTGAGACCGTTCCTCCATACAGTATGTCTCCAGATCCTTTAAATTTCGAGGTCCACATTGGTGGACTCTCCTCTTCAGTTCACCCCACGGGTTTTCTATTCTCCAGCTGTGATCCTTGGAGATTTTTTGGCCACTCAAACCATCCTCTTCACAGTGTGTTGAGACAATATAGACATGTGTTGCCGCACATCACAGCTATATTCCTTGGTCTTACCCATTGTGATGAATGACTAAGGGAATTTGGCCTATGTGTTACCTCATATTTATACCCCTCTGAAACAGGAAGTCATGGTTTAACAATTTCCTGTTCCTAGTCACCCAGGTGTACTAAAGGTGGTTTTTAATGTTATGTCTGATTTGTGTATGTTTTGGTTAACTCTCAAAGCCTAGCTAGCTAGGAAGCTACTGTATGACTAGTAAAATTAACATTAGCAGTTAGTTATTTTAGAGCTGAAAAGATCAGGATATGCTTTACTGGAGTTAACCACTCAACAGTATCAATGTTATAAAGTCTGTTCACATTAAACCAAGATTAAATGAGTTTTCATTTTGTTCTTGGGGTATATTTAAATAATTGTACTGTGTTATGTTTGGACCCCTTAAAATGTCTTCGACCACCCCGTTTACATATTATCCTGAGTTCACGTGGTTGAGATAACAAATAGACAGATCAGCCTTGTTGCATTAGGGCTGGAACTGAATTCTAGGGAAGGCAGATCTACATGAAAGAGGGTTGGTGGTCATTGATCTAACCCAGAGCTATTCAGTGTTATCTGCAAAGTGCTATCGCGCCTGTGGGTTTTCAGTCCGATACACAGGTGCTACAACTGATTCCAGTTATTTAATCGGTTAATCTTGGTATTTGAGATGTTGTTAGCTGTGGCTCCTGTGTGGCTGGAATGAAAAGGTGCAGCCTCACCGGCATTTTGAAGATAAATGTTTTTTGAAAGATGTCTTAGACCCCACTGATTTGCACGTTTTTAGTGCAGTTTACCAGTTGCTCAAACTAGGGGGCAGCATCGCATCACTCCTTGCTTGAGGAGACTTTTAAATCCCCATAATCCTCACTACAACAACAGTTTTGACTGAACATTCATATAAATACATATATTAGGTATATCTTAGCTTTGACCTAATCATACAATGAATTGGTCATACATCCACAGGCAGCCTGCCTAAACCCACAGGTGCTAATGGTACCTGACAGCTGATCTGACACAGGACACAATGTATCACACGCACAGGCTTCAATGCACGGTCCTGATTGTGGTGCAAAAGGATGACAGTGCTTAGCAAAATGTCCAAACACCTCACGACAGGGGTGTCAGAAAGCATTAAGTATGCTTAAAGTGTGACAACAAGGCAGAGGAACGTACGGCAGACACATTAACCAAATGCCAATTACACCCCTGTGCCTCCTGCTGCTTCATCAGCGAGTCTCGACTGTACAATCCGCAAGAATGTCAATGAATCTAACCTAGCTGGAATGAATGGATGAAAACAGCATGCTGTATGTGGTTGCAGGAGAAGCTCTGAGCTGATGGAGTGACTGAGCATAATAAAAGATGAGCTGGATTTCTTTGGCACCACATCGAGAGTGACTTTAGGGAGCTAATTAATATTCCTGGAGCCTACTGTGACCGCTGGCCAAAATTCACACTAGTATACTATCCATTATGTCCGTGTTTAGAATGAGACATCTGAAGTCACTCTCCATTCAACCATGTTTGAGCTTTTCTCTCCAAGGCCACATCTCTCAAACTCTATCAGAGTATTTCTCCTTCCAACATTTCTTTTGTCCTTCCAAGTTAAGACTGCCTCGTGATGCTATCAACTGTTACACCAAATCCTGCTCCATTTCTGCTTTAGGAGCTATTGGAACCATACTGTAGTTACTGAGAAGGATAAATAGTAAAAGAACTGGTGGTTTTCTGTGTGACTGTGCTATATGGACTTGGCGCCACATAAAGCGTGGATTTGGGGGAGATAATCAATTTTCCTTGAGCCTACTTTGACTGCAAATATTTATTCTTATATGAACATGTGTTATGTCTTGCCCCATTTGGAGAATAAGCCATCTGTAATCATTCTCTACTAAACCCTCTTTGGACTCTTTCTCTCCATGCTCTTCCGGTCTTCCCAGTTCTTGAATGGTCTCACTCTATGCGTGAAGGCCTGCCTTGTGATGTTATCAGCTGCTATACCCAAACCACCTCTATTCCTGCGTTAGTATCTATTGGAACCAAATTGTTGGAACATTATCTGCATTGCCCCATGTGGAGAATTGGCCATTGGCCATATTCTCCTCTTAACCACAACCAGTGAGCTCATCATACCCTTAATTTCCATGTTTTTCCAGTCAAGACAATTCTTCACTAAGAGTCCAATCTCTCCAATTCTTGATTTGTGTCTCTGTTTTAACGGTTTCTTTTGCTATGAGTTAAGCCTAATGTTACTTACAGGACGTTATCAACTGCTTTACCCAATCAAGCTCCATTTCCCCTGTAGTATCCGCTGGGACCATCCTGTAGAGACAGAGCATAATAAAAGAAATGTTTTATGTCTTTGTACACCTTCATTTGTATTTGGCACCTCAATTTTCCTCAAACCCACTTTTGGCTGTTTGCAAAGATTCATTCTTATGTGAACATCCACTTTTATTGACCCACATGAGAATGAGTCATCAGTAATTATTCTCCTCACCACTCAACCAGAACTAGAGAGCTCTTTGGACCCTGTTCTTTTAACTATCTCTTTTAACTGTTTCTGACACCATGAGTTAAGGCCTGCCTTATGATTTTATCAGCTGCTATATCCATTCCAGCTCCTTTTCCACCTTAGTATCTGTTGAGACCATACTCTTGAGATACAGGGCATAATATAAGAGATGATTCATACTTCTGTAGACCTCTATCTTGTCAAGTGTGGCACCTTATTAAGTGTGGCTTTGGGGAGCTAATCAATATTCCAAGCTGCTTTACTATTACACAAATGTATTAATCTATAAATGTGCAAAAATACTGATTTTGATGGTGACACACAAGAAAAGCTGCACGCTCTTAAAACATCCTCCACTTCATTTCCCCTGAAGGTCATTAGTGCTCTTCTTTCTGTTCTGACATATGTACTAACATCTGTTGGAGGAGGAGGGCTTCATATTCCTCCCCCTCTCCAAACACAGCAGCGCTGCAATATTTATGCACGTTTCCACTGCGCAGAGCTTCCGTAATTTCAGTCGGGGGTATCACCATTTTCTGACCTTGACTATCTGCAGCATGCTCACTTTGGCCACCTGCTCAGATATACAGCTATTTAAAAAATTAAAAAACACCATTAATGGTATGAGGCAAAATTGCCTCATACATTTATACTCGATGGATTCTCCTCTGAAATGGATTTGCGCATCCGCCTTGGTTTCTTCCTCCAATAAAATTTTCTACAACATAATTAATCATGATGACAATCCTGGGAATCGCACTAGCCAGTTCCCTGTACTTGAAGTTCTGTTTAACCATGCTCTACTGCTTTCGTTCCCCGCAGGAGAGCTTTGTACGGGCAGCAATAATGAGAAACACCAGAAATTCACATATTCATTAATGGGAGATTAGTATGCCACGCATGAAGCGTTGTCTTCTTCGCTGCTGTAGGTGGAGCGAGATAAGGTCTGTGGTGCGAAGCAGAGAACCGCAGTGCACAATCATCAGAAAACAGAGAGCCAACCGGAGGGATATCGAAGGTCCTGAAGCGTAGGCTAAAGAATGTACAACTGCTCCCAGTGTACTATGGTATTACACACAGCAAGGTCGTATATCTTATTTGGAATGGTTTAGGAAGATGTAGAGCTTTAATGAATCATACATATATAATAGGAGTGCAACATAATGCCGCTATCTGTATCTGTTAAGTGCTGCAAATATCCATATATGTATCTGTATTTAAAGACGAGCACTTAAGGTTTACATTTTTTTTTAAATAAATATAAACCCCACTACTCTGTCTTCGGAAACATTGGAAAACACTGGGGAAAATCCCAGCAGTAAAAAAAAAATGCTAGCACTACCATCATAGTTTGGAAATTCCAGCTTTGACAGTTCCTCAACCTCATCTCCATAACTCCAGTTCATAATTCTGCCCCCCCACCCCCATCCCCCCAAATGCGCAGTTATTTTTTGTTTATACTTGCCCACAGTATTCTAATGAATATAGCTGGTTGTATTTCCCAAAATATAAACTAACTAGTTATTAATTTAAACCACCACTTCATATCTGACCATTTCCTTGTGCCCACATGAAAGTAAACACCTCCAGGATTCCAGTCCTGATGTCCTGGCAGGCTTTCTTTAAAAAATTATAATGAAAATAGTGTGACTGTTATTTGTATCTGTATTTGTAGAACCCATTAACCTTGTTCCAAATAATCTATTTGTGTTCTGTTTCATCCCTAACATACTGTATAAAAACTCCTCCTAAAATGAATGAATTAGCTCTAGGTTGAAGGAGAAAGCCATTCAATAGGACTGAAAAAAAAATCCTCAAGATAACTGTAATCCTGTACTGACAGCTCCCTTCGGGAATGTCATGGAAAGACAATTTGATGACTCACAGATGTGTTATGCAACAGAACTGGAAAAAAAGCAAGTGAGGGACTGATGATGTCTTGCAGTTAGTACAGCTCCTTATGATTTTGATCGCAAAGTTTAACCTTTGCTATGACTCATCCTCTGTCTACATCAGTTCCGTGAGGATTACCAGCTCAAGGCTTCTTCCCTTCTTGCTTTTACTCCATATTGCCAAGGAAATGGTGTCGAAATATCAAGCCCAGGCAACAATGATGAGAAGCCTTTCCCACGTTCTCTCAGACTGATCATTTTACTGTCTAAGACAAATCCGCCTCTCATCAGCCACGTTGTTATTCAGCCGTACTGCGGATCGACTCTTTTAAATGAACACCTTCGGTGTAAATATTGATGATTGTTAAGGAGTGATCATTATTATTTTGAGCATTATGCTGAATAGGAGGTGTGGACTCGCTGTCAGGAAGCTGAGCACAGCCAAGTGCCTGCCTTCTTCCATGCTGAGGGGACTGACAGGATTTTCACTCCCGAGGAAACCATTTTCCAGGATCACATTTGAGGGCATTTTTAATGTTAAAGTCAATTCAATGCTTAATAACCCCTTTATGACTAATCAATTATTCTATTATTATCTGAGCACAATTTAATGAAATTCCATCCACCCATCTTCTATACCACTTATCCTACACAGGGTCACAGGGAGCCTGGAACCTATTGCAGGGCACAAGTCAGGGGACACCCTGGACGAGGTGCCAACCCATTGCAGGGCATATACATTCACACACTATGGACAATTCGGAAATGCCAAATCAGCCTATAGCTCATGTTTTTAGACTGTGGAGGAAACCGGAGTACCCGGAGGAAACCCCTGAAGCACTAGGAGAGCATGCAAGCTCCACATACACAGGGCGGAAGCAGGATTTGAACCCCCAACCCTGGCTGCTAAAAACTAAGCCACTGTGCCCTCTGATTTCTAAAATTCTAGAATGAAGTACATACTCAGTGTTAAAGGCTGGTTTAGTGATAACTACATAATTAATTTATCCACATTAGTTGGTGGATTTATGAACGGACATATAAATGGGGCATCGGCAGATAAAAATAAAGCAGAATATCTTAGCATATATTGTTATATTGATCAAATATATTTAAAAAATGTGCTAAATATATAACATCGACGGCTTAATGACCCAAATGTACTCTCTTCCACCTCCCTAATATTCCTAAAATAGTCCATCCATTTGGAACTTTCCAGGTGTTTACCATGATTAGATGCCTACTTCATTAAATTTCCATGTTTTCTGAGCTGCCTTACTCAAGCTCTATTCGGACTGGATTGGTTTTTACACAGAGAGGAGGGATAACGTAATTACTACCCGCTTTTCTCTCAGATTTTCACTCTGTCTAAATCCATTGTGTAAGTAATTTGTACACACTGTTCTTGCGCACATCTTGAAAGATGACACTGTATTTTACTGTCTATAAAATGAGCAGTAGAAATAATCCCAGGTAATATATATCCTGTCCGACCTGACGTATTGGTAAAGATTCCATTACATCCTGTGGAAAGAGACTTTTTGTGCTTTTTTTTTTCAGAATAAAGTGACTCCTCTTTTATACAGCCTTCACTTTTCTAGCATTTTCCGCCACAACCAAACAAGAACCAAGTAATGTCTGTGCTTTAAAAAAGCAGAACAATACAACAATGTTTTAAAGGACGTGTCAGAGAAGAGAAACTTCTGGGGACTTTGGGTAAGTTTCTGACTTCCTAGCACAGGTACAGCCTAAAGACATGTGACCTACTAATGCTCAAGTGACCTCAAACCCTACAATAAGTGCTTATAATAAAGGTAAAAACATTAATAGTCGGTTTGTATTAAAATGAAGTGAATGTGGTGCACATACATATACAGAGATTATTCATATTCATTTTGTGTATATCTCATACTAAATAATTTCAGATCTTCAAACAAGCACAAAAAATGCAATCTGAGTAAACACACAATGCAGTTTTTATTTATTTATTCATTTTTAGTTATTCAGCTCCTATCACCCATGTGAAACACTAATTGCCCCCTTAAACTTAAAATATGTGTGTGTGTGTGTGTGTGTGTGTGTGTGTGTGTGTGTGTGTGTGTGTGTGTGTGTGTGTGTGTGTGTGTGTGTGTGCTACCTTTAGCAGCAATAACTGCAACCAAATGCTTCTGATAACTGGAGATCAGTCTTTTGCTTACTTCTAGGACTAGGACTTAATCTTATACTTTGGATCATTGCCTTGCTGCATTATCCAGTTGCGCTTGAGTTTCAATTTATGGAATGAAGACCAGACATTCTCCTTTAGGATTTTCTGGTAAAGAGTAGAATTCATGTTTTACTCAATTATTGCAAGCTGCCCAGGCCGTGAAGCAGCAATGCATTCCCACACCATCACACTTCCCCCACCATGCTTGACCATAGGTATGATGAGCTCTGTTTGGTTTATGCTAGATGTAACGGGACCCCTGTCCAACAAACATTTCCACTTTTGACTGTTTTGGCAAAATTCAGATGAGTTTTAATGTTCTTCTGGGTTAGCAGTGGTTTTCACCTCGCCACTCTTCCATGGATGCCATTTTTGCCCAGAGTCTTTCTGATAGTGGAGTCATGAACAGTGACCTTTATTGATGCAAGAGAGGCCTGGAGTTCCTTTGATGTTGTCCTAGGCTCTCTTGTGACTTGCTGGATGAGTAGTTGCTGTGCTCTATTGGAGGAATTTTAAAAGGTCGGCCACTTCTGGGAAAGTTCACTACTGTGCCAGTTTTTTTTTTTTCCATTTGGAGATAACGGCTCTCACTGTGGTTCTTTGGAATCCCAGAGCCTTAGAAATCGCTTTGTAACCCTTCCCAGACTGATGTATTTCAATCACCTTCTTCCTCATCATTACTGGAATTTCTTTCCATTTTGGAATCGTGTGTTACTGGGTAAGACCTTTTAACCAACTTCATACTGATGAAAAGAGTTCTATTTAAGTGTTGATGTGATTGAACAGGGTTTGCAGTAATCAAGCCTGGTTGTGTCTAGTCCAGCTGAACCTCATTATGAATGCAGTTTCATAGATTTATGGAATTATTAACTGCGGAGGCAAATACATTTACACACGGGCCCAGTTGGCATTGGATAACTTTTTTGCTTCAATAAATAACATTATCATTTAAAAACTGTATTGTGTGTTTACTCAAGTTGCCTTTGTTTTTTCATGAATTTTTTTTTTTTTTACTTTCTGAAACAATTTAGTATGAGAAAAACAGAAGAATTTTTTTTTTAGTAAATCTTATTTGAAATGCGTCAAATGTGTCACTCGTTTAAAATCTGACCGCATGCAATATGCTGAGCTCATAATGCTGAATATTGTTCACACTATTTTTAATTTCCTTAAACTCAAAGGAAGTACTGGTGGGTAATTTGTTTAGCCTGTTCAATGCAGTATTGTATTCAGTACTGTTCAATATGTTACTACAATATCTGTCATAGTTGCTAGTTCAGAACACTGGTTTAGAGAGATGGATGAGATTTACTTGTGTGTCCCAACTTCTGAAGTGGTTTATGCATTAAGTACATAACACAACTAGGTGTTCTGTTATAGGGAGATAATCCCTGTCAAGATGCAGCATGATACAGAGCAGACTTATTGTTACCGGCCAGCAGTTAATTGTTTTCCTATAGCAGCATATCCTGTAGAGGTTTTATCCCCTCTTATACCTGTACCATAGCGACTTATTTATTTATTTATTTGAAAGAACGAAATTGAGAAACAGCAATATCCTCTGTGTTGAAAGCTTTCCTTCCTGTGGTGCAAAACCTACAGACTGTTACAAAGCACTGGCACTGGAGACTCCCTTCCATAAATGTAAAAAAAAACAAAAAAAACGTCTCCTCAGAGAATATCAACAGTTATATGTATTTCTAAGTTAAATAAAACCACATTTTAATCTGTTCGCTATTAGATTTTGATGATGTGAGCAGCTGGAGCACGAGTCCCCGTGAATGAGCTGTTACTGTAGAAACAATAATGTATTAATATATAGACCTGTGATTTGCAGCTGCACTAATGTCTGAGATTTTGTTATAGAAAATCAATCAACACCTTCTCATTAATCAGGTTCCAGAAATTACTAGTGCTTTCGTAGAATATGATTTCAATCTGGTTTAAATGCATCTTGGATCATGCTGATATTCAAATGAGTGAAATGACCAGGTGTAAATGGAGCCTAAATATTTTTACTAGAGAAGATGCTCAATGGCATCACATACTCACCTTCCACTTTATTAGGAACACCTGCACATTCATGCAGCAATCTAATCAGCCAATCATTTGGCAGCAGCCCAATGTATAAAATCATGCAGATACAGGTCAAGAGCCTCAGATATTGTTCACATCAAACATCAGAATGGGGGAAAAGTGTAATCGCTGTGAATTTAACCGTGGCATGGTTGTTTGTGAGAGATGCGCAGATTTGAGTATTTCAGAAACTGCTGATTTCCTAGGATTTTCAGTCTCTAGAGATTTTCACAGAAAAAAGAAAAAAAAAATCCTTTGTGTGGAGAGTCTGCAGTCTGAAACACATTGTTGATGATAGAGATCAGAGGAGAATGAGAATCAGACTAGTTTTAACTGACAGAACATCTATAATAACTAAAATAAGCACTCTTTATAACTATGGTGAGCGGAAAAGCATCTCAGAATGCACAACACATCAAACCTTGACAACAGCGAATTTTGGTACCTATATCCATGCCACAATCAAAGGCCCAGAGATCACATTTTTCTTCATTTTAATGTTTGACATGAACTGAAACTCTTGACCCGTTTCTGCATGATTTTTTTTGCATTGTGCTGCTGCCACATGATTGGCTGATTAGATAACTGCATGAATGTGCAGGTGCACGGGTGTTCCTAATAAAGTGAACGGTGAGTGTACATTAGATTGATTTATTCTGCATTACAGACTGACTTATTACAGAAATCTGATTTCATTCAATCTCTAAAAAAAAAAAAAAAAAAAAAGACTCAAAGGCAATTTTTTGGCATTAGTATTTTACTAAAAAAAATGATCAAAATAAATATTTACAATTGATGACTGAGAACACCAGATCTGTTTGAACTTTACAGAGCTACAGAGCAAAGATCAATGTAACACAATCCTCACTGCGTAGCAGGGCAGCTGTAGTTTATTTGCGTGTGTGTGTGTGTGTGTGTGTGTGTGTGTGTGTAGGTAGCTTGTAGGTGCTTATAACTGTAGGCAGCTTTTTTTTTTTTTTTTTTTTTCAACTGGAACATCTAGCCTACTACATTTGAAAGGAAAATTGCATTTTGCCTAATTGGATGCATTTTATTCAAAAACACAACTCTACAGTTCAGGGAAAAAAAGTGAAAACCTTTCACTCATGAACACACGCAAACAGAAACGTATACTTTTGTTGAATAGCTTTGCAACAATTAAATATTTGATCTGTCTGTGAATATATCAAGGATAGGCTACAAATTGCAAATTGTAAAAATAGTTATGATCATTAAAAAAAAAACTCTTGCGATACTTAATTTGATGTGACACTAATTTCAATTTGAATTTTTTTTTTTTTGAGGGAATAAATTTTCAAGATTTAGGACCACACTGTGTCTGTCAGAGTGCGAGAGAGAGAGAGAGAGAGAGAGAGAGAGAGAGAGAGAGAGTGAGGGTGAGAGACATAGAGAAAGAACTAGTGAGAGACGAGGTGTAGGTGTGGTTGCTTATGATTAAGAGACCTGAAATTGCACTTTCTAAGGTAAAATGCCGACTTTGAGCAGGAATTAGTTGAGCACTCGGTGTCCCATTTTGGCACCCTGAAGCATAGAGGACGTCCTTTATGTCCAAATGTCCAGTGAAATCCAGAATGGACATATTCACTCGATGGTCTTGGGACAACTCCACTGCTACAGGTTCTGGAGGAGAACGTGCTCAAGGCCTGGTTGAGGTCACACAGTGTTTTGTAGAAAAGGCCAAAGATAGGCTCTGACCATGGCTCTCGACTATACATTGTCTTCACCATCTTTTCTACCTAGTTCACTTTCTGAAAAGGTTCCACGCACTCATCGTCTCGTCTGATTCCTAAGCACACGGCTGCTCGGAGGCAAATACGGAAATTTCAACCTGATGCGAACCTTTTTTTTTTTTTCCTTTTTTTTAAATATACGAATCAACCAAAATAAAGTCTGTTTCTGAGGAAAATAAAACAGTCTATAAAGGTCCATGGTCTACAACAGCACAGTGAGTAAGCAGGACATGGCGTCGAGGATGGGCGTTCAGGTTTATTTAGATATACCGTAAAAATGCCTTTCCCCGAGTGTCGACTTGAGGACGTAGTCAGTGTTGATAACATGCCCGCTGAATTCAGTTTATAGAGTTTTATATACTGTATGTCTACATAAATAAATCATTTTTTATTTCTTTACAATTTTCTATCATTTATTGCATTTTTCTAACTAGGAGAAAATAAAAAAACGAGATTTATACTTTTGTCCACGACAGAATTGGCTATTTACACATGTTTAAAAAGCAAGCGAGTGTGTACAGTCTTTAGTTCTATTTACAAAGCAGTGTAAATAATTTCTTTAGTTATGATTTTAGAATATACACGAACTCTTCACAGTTTTTTAGTACATATTTATCGTTAATACTGTTTGAATTATTTTTATTTCATGTTACAGCTGAAACCCTCCTGCACGACCCATTTTAGTTATCAATATTGAATTGATATTTATGTCTCTGCTTTAGTTTTTGCCCCAAAAAAGTTCTGGGTGTATCTGAATGACAGTTTTCTGGTCCTCTGGTCATCTTTGCTCCGCTTGAGCGCAAGTTCTTAATACAGGTTTCAAGCGCACACCTCTCAGCAGCTGGGCTGAAAACATCTCATCACGGCCACACAGTGGAATTTCGAGTCCTTTTCCGTATTTTCAGTATATGGAGCGACTGAAGTGGGCCCTCGGAGTTATCCCTCGGGTTGTGATCGGAGCTGTTGGTTGGATTTGTGGGTCGGTGGGATTTAAGGCACTTGAATGTTTTTGGTCTTCACGGCAGGTCGGAGGAGACTAGAGCTAGCCCAGAGCTCTGACGCAGGGAGGGGCCGGCGTGCACGGCCTTGGGGCAGTCAGGGGTCAGGACACGGCCGTTCTCGCCCACGCTGCCTGTGATCGACAGCCGAGCCTTGTTCCGCATGGCTTCGGTGAAAGTCAACTGTATTAGAAAATGAAAGAAAACACAGTAGCACAGAGAGAGAGAGAGAGAGAGAGAGAGAGAGAGAGAGAGAGAGAGAGAGAGAGAGAGAGAGAGAGAGAGAGAGAGAGAATGAGTCCACGGATTTATCGAGAGAGAAAAAAAGGAGCATTTAAAGGTTATGTTGTGAGCACACATTATTAGCAAGCACGGACAAAACAGCAGATTTAAACACAATTGAGCAATGAAGCGTCTCAAATGCGTCTGGCCGAGCCCTGCAGAGCTTATGTAAGAAATGACGCTCAATAAAGCGTCCCAACCTCAGAAAATAATGTAAACAAAAAAATTAAGTTCATTTGTTCATCTTTCTGTGTTTCTGCCATTCATGTGATTCAGTTATTCATTATTTTTTCTCTGATGTAGCGAGATGTTTAATACAGGCCTATCCTGAGGTGTTATTGATAATCGCCATGGTTACATTCCAGCATAGTTACGTAGTAACAGCAGCACAGATTATTTATTAAGGCTTCTAATTATTGCTCAAAGATGTGCTTGTGCTTTACTGAGAGTTGTGCTTGAGAATGCCAAGATGTCAAATGAGGTTGCCTGGTAACATTGCATCATAAACTGACATGGTCTTGGCAGATTTCATACTCAGTCATGAGTGTTCATGACAGATATCCAGTGAGAATAGACTGTCATGTTACTAGGACATGCTGTTATAATGTATAATGCCATGTTATTTTGTTACTCATGCTAATTATTTTTTTCGTTAAGAGTATTGTAATTACTATAGTATTGTAGTATAGTCTCTTTTCTTGGACACAAGCTTCTGGATCACTTAGGCGTGTCTTGGCCATGTTGACTTGCAAGCAGAGTTGCATGTTATAGTGTTACTGTAACCTAGTGACATTTTCTGATAACGCAGTAATGTAACGCATTACATTTTAAATTGATGTCATTTAATTACAGTTACTGATGTCAATGCAATGACGTTTCTCGCGTTATATATTTACTGTTAAGAAAACAACATAAAGTAAAATGCATTTAAAAATTAATCAAGTTTAGCCCCGAAGAGTTTTTCTTTTCTTCTTTAGTAATTTGATTATTTTGATGGCATCTTTGCTCTACAGCATTTCTTTGCATGTGCCTAAAACATTTGCACAGTACTGTATGTGCTGAAAGAGATATTGCATGAAAGAACTTAACAACTGTCTTGGAAAGGTTGTAGTATCAAGCTAAAGATCAGCGATTTTAAAAATATACTATATGAAAATAAACAAAATAAATCTGAAACATTAAAGGTAAAGGATAAAATTATGATAGTGCCTCCGAGACTATTTTTACTGAGTTTTCTAATATAAACACAGGGTAGCACTAATGCTAACATGAATTCTTGCTGTGGTAGAAACAAATAGTAATTAATATCCAATTGCACTCAATACTAAATTATTTCATTATAATTTGTATGCTAATTGCATTTTTTTCTAATAAAAAAAGATGACAGCCCTATGATCTATGCAGGGCAAGTGCCTCCATTTTGGGTACAATAACACGTGCAAATGCAGACGTCTCCACTTGGATTACACGGAACGGAAATGAGGACGGCACAGACACAAGCAGGCTTTACCACACGCTCAACACGGCAAGCGTTACTGTGGCGTTACAGATGAGCTCCACTTACGACGACGGGACACCTACGTACGCCTGAGCGCCTACATCTCTACGCCATCAGTCCCGTAGACGTTGTAACCCTCTCTATATGTGGCTAAGCTCTGGGTGCTGTGGGTGGGGCTAGGCTGAGGAGTGGGGCGGGGGCTAGGGACAAGGACGGGGCTTGGGACAGGGGCGGGAGAGGGAGGGGTTTGGCGTTCAGGCGCGTCCACCTTCATTCTCTTGGCCTCATTTCGCGACTTGTAGCAGAACTCGATGAGGGCCACCAGCATGGCCAGGCCCAGCCCCCCGACCAGGATGTAGAAGACCCCAGCCACGTTACTGAGGCTCAGGGCCTGTGAGCTCTTGTCCTGGAGGCGGGAGGATGGAGGGCACACAGTTAGAAAGATGAAATATGTGTAAAAGACAAATCACAACACAGACATTCACTCACAAATCACACGTCTACTCACTCACAGTTATGATTACTACAAGACTACATTCTATATCTCTCTCGCTCTAGCACACACATTTTCTAACAAACACACGCACCCACACACATCTATAATGCATACATAAATAAATTCTCACTGCTATGATGTGTCTCCAGACTACTCTATTTGCATCCGTTTAGTATTTATGCTTTTATCTGTTTATTCTAATCAGGCATCAATCCTTTGACTGCAGTTTAACCTGGAGCAATCAGCGCAGAATTGCCCTGCGTTCACACTGCCAAGCTACAAATTGGCAGGTTCATTTTCTATGCATGTGTGACACGGAGCCACGATTTCAACCACCAAGCTGCAGCGACATGTGAACTCTTTTCTTTTGAAACACTTTCTCAATTCTATACAAATTAGGAACAACTTGGTAAATCCAAACAACTGGCTCGAATGATTCCTTGCATCAATCCTCTGGTGCATGTGGTCTGATATTTCTTAAGTTCGCCACGCACAACTCCTACAGTACTTGCAAGTATTTCCCGTTTACTGTTTAACATGCAAAAATAGAAGTAAAAGTTTTAACCGTGATTTCACCTGTCATATCCTGTCATGTTAAATGCGTATAGAACATTTTGAGTCAAAATAAAGCTTGGAAGGGAGCAGCAGAGATTATCGATGAATCTGGTGAGTGTATGTAGTTTGTACAGTCAGCTTGCTTTTCTACTCCGAATCCAACGACGCATATAACGTAACTCAAATGATCACATTTCACACTGTTTAGTGTATTACTTCATTTGTGTTTACCTAGCTAGCTGTAGAAGCTGTATATAAAGCAGCTACTATCGCTTCTCACGGGAACTAAAAATCCAACAAGCAAGCAAAAAACCCCCAAAGAGAAACAGTGCAAGAGACAACAGTAGCAATTGCAAGTCCCCTAAAAGAGGCACAGTAACAGTGACATGAGCGACTTGTTGCTTGGTAGTGTGAACACAGGGGTAGTCAGCTCTGCTGTGCATTACTAAGCTCTGCTCTTACACACTATGAGCTGTCTGAGACTGCATGGGTGGACAAATCAGTAGCTCGGGTGCCTGGAACAAACAGACTTCGTGACTGTATTATTTGTTTTTTATTTGTAGTTTTGCTGGGCAAGTAGGTTCAACCACTTCGGTCTTCATAACACATTCATAAGCATTGCAATATTTTTTTTTTAATGCTGGAGGATTTACTATATACACCTTATTAGCAAAATTTGTGAGGTAACATTGTGTGACTTATTTTTCTGTATTGTATATGAAAGAATCCAGGTAGTATTTGTCACTGAATATACAATATAAGAGCTTGCACACATTAGTAGTAACGTGTAAGTTGTAATAACGTTATTTCCCACCTCGGGACGTTTGAGTTTTTT
Source organism: Ictalurus punctatus (assembly GCF_001660625.3). Classification (NCBI taxonomy): domain Eukaryota; kingdom Metazoa; phylum Chordata; class Actinopteri; order Siluriformes; family Ictaluridae; genus Ictalurus; species Ictalurus punctatus. Next base: position 18,364,964 of record NC_030433.2, read on the forward strand.
CCATGAAGTGAAAAAAAATAAACAAAACATGGACGCCTCCACAATATCGTGTCTTGATTGCTCTGTCACAACATTCACAGTTACAGGGCTGAGTGGTGCAATATTTAGTACTGAAATTACAGCACAGCAACAACAGAGAGTAACTCAGTAACAAGCTAGCCAGTTATCAGCAAGCTAGATGGCCAAAGATAGTGAACTCTAACGTTGATGATTACCTTCTCAAAAGAGCAATTAATATGGTCAATGTTATAGATTTAACCAAGTACTTCATATTAATTCAGCTAAAGCCAATACTGCTATAAAATTATTTAAAATTAGAGAAGGGTGACTTTACACAATTCACAGTGTGCACGGCCATGTTGATGAGTTGAAATTTCACGCTCAGGGGATGTTTTCAGTGGTTTTTACCAGTTGTAGGTGGGGAATTACAGGTTGCAAATGCGCCTCAAGCACAGCAATAGTACAGATAATATGGAGTTTATGCTGGAATAAATGCAGGACACAATCATAGACTTAAAGGCAGCTAAATGAATGATTTTCAGACCTTTAAGCTGAATGAATAATCAATCTGTTCTTTATGACATTGTTATTAAGCATTAATTTATACTACTAATGTATTCTACAACTTCGTTATGTATGTCAGAAACCCATGTGTCAGCTAAATGAACAGCCATGGAATGGATACTTCACAGAACATGTCCCAAGGTGTCATGAACGTGCTGTTCCTATAAACAAGGTAATGGCTTTTAAATAGAATAAAAATTCATATATATATATATATATATATATATATATATATATATATATATATATATATATATATATATATATATAAAATGAGAATATATAAAATAAATAAACCAATTTAATGTTTTTGTATAAACTATAAAAATTATATACTACAAAGTCCTATATTACAAAAGAAAAAAAAAACAACAATGTGTAATGTTTTGGCATAAAGTCTTTTAGAAATCCAGCATTACCTCATAAAAAGATTTATAAAGTGCTTCTGAATGTGATACGAACGCCCAGTAACATGTTACTTTATACTTAAATCCAACATCAAAGCCAATTACCATATTTTCCGGACAAGAAGTCGCTGCAGAGTATAAATTCAGTCTGCTTAGAGAAAAGAAATGATTGTACACTTTGTAAGTCAAAGGATTTTTTTTTTTTTTTTAATTACAGTTTACGCACTACTGGTAATTAAATAGGGAAAAAAACAAAAACAAATGTTCCATCAAATCCCTGAATATTTGTTATTAAGGACATCCACTCCCAGATTCTAATGGGACTCTTTATTTATTATACTCCAAATATATCCCCAATGACCCAGATTCATCCAGATCAGCCTTTTCCAGTTACATCTAGATTTCCCTCCCAATTGTATCACTTATACCTTCTTCATACATTCAAAATGATTTTCAGTTCAGAAGTGACCCCCCCCCCCCCCCCCCCCCCCCCCTTCAACTGTCTTTGGGTTATCACTTTTGTGGTTGGTTATAGTTTATAAATTATGCAGATAATGCCCAGGGAAGCATCCTGCTATCACAAGCTTTGAATATGTTTTGTTTCCGTATATCTGTATGATATACTCTTAGCAAAGTCATTTTATTTGGTTCCATTTCGTTATCCCCCCAAGTAATCTATGACAAGTTTGGATGCCTGCTAGCCAATCAAAAGCAAGTACTGTATATTGCATGACCATGCTATGATGTTATTATGATAGATTAGTGAGATTTCACGTTCACGTCATGTGGCATGTTAAGGAACTCATTTTAACTTATTAGGAATTTGCATTTGATTTGTTATTCATATTATCTGTTACGATATTAAGACTTATGTTACTTAAGTATTTATATTGTGAAAGAAAAAATTAATTACATTTAAAAATCATTTATGTCACACTTAAACACTTCATATAAGAAAAAAAGCGACTTATAGTCCGGAATGCATGATGTTTTTTTTTTTTCCCTCTGGTCTGTAGTGAGACACTGCAAACTTGAGTGAAGAACATGGTCCACTTGTTATTTGTATTTATTACATAAATTATGTATATTAACACTGGCATCTCTTTCTCCCTCTGCATGCTGTATCTGAATGCATGATTGCTCTTGTTCTCTGTCACTCTCTCTCTCCTTCTCTGTTTCTCACTCGTTCTCACTGACACACAGGCTGTCACCATGTCCGTGCGAGCATTAGACAACAGTGATGGTCCCAGACTTGAGGAGACTGACCTTACTTCCCGAGTCCTTGGGTCCACACTCGCCCTTATCGTACCACCATTTGTTTTTCAGCTTGTCTAAGATGCCTGATTCACTCAGTTTCAAAACGGCAAGGTTTACGGGAGTTCTTCAACCACGCAGGGGAAATAACATAAATAACATCATAGGACATGTTATTTTATGTTATTCAGTTACATTAGCTGACACAGCAGTTGCAGTGGCAAAGTGATGGAGTGCAGGGTCCCACTGGAGTACATGCCTCTATGCTCCCTCAGCAGGAAGAGTTCAGGCCTGGGACTGGAGCTACAGACATGTGCATGGGACCCCGCTCCATCGCTTTAGGCAGCGGGCACATACTGCCACGGCCTGGTTGTAAAAAAAATTATCTTGGGATGCAGTTACGGTTAGCTCACAACTATTGGCGAACACCAGCAATAAAACACATGCGATTATGCATGTGATATTTTTTGTCAGGATATGTTTTAAATAAATGTTGGGTTTCCATCAAATTTCTGCACATTGTAGAAATGCTGGAATTTTTTTATTTTTTTTTAAATGTTCAAGTTAAAAATATTTTTGTGATAAAATGCTTACATAATAAAACAATTTCCTACAAATTAAATTGCAATAAAAATATTGGCAAACCGAACAGTCCTCTTTGGACCAAAAAAAAACCTCTTAGAAAATCCGAACTCTAAGTTATCTTCGAATTAATACGGTTATTAAAGGTCTAGAAACAATTCAAACATTTGACCGATTTAAACAAAACCTTAACCCTTTCATGCATACTGTCCACACTTAAAGACAGGCAATTTTGGCTCTTTTTTCTTTCTTTTTTTTTTTTAGCTTTTAAGAAAATACAGTGTAAGATTTCAATGAACTCCATATCACTCTGGAATCACGCTGCACTAAATTAATCTAAACAGCTGTAGCTTTCTATCCTATTTGTCATTCTCAATCTTGACTAACTTTCTACAAAAAATATAAATAAATAAAAATAAAGTAAAACTGTTTTTTGGGCCAGATTCCACTGATCACCTTAGAGTTTTCTTTTTTGTTTGTTTGTTTGTTGGTTTTTTATATTAATGTGTTTTGGGGAAAATGCTTTTTTTTTTTTTTATTGTGTATGTTCAGAAATTATATTTCCTAAAAAAAATTGCCTTCAACTTGAATGTTAAAATAATTTAGACATTGGAAGATTTCATTTATTATTATTATTATTATTATTATTATTATTATTATTATTATTATTATTATATCAAGCATACTGTTCTAGCTTTTTTTCCATGGACAATGCATTTGTTAATATAAGTAATATTTAGAATGAATCAAAAATTCATACATCATACAATTTTAAGTAGAATCTGGATATGCATATAAACAATTTATACATGAAAGGGTTAATGAATATGTTTGCGGTTGCTAACTGGCAAAATTCAGAACTGAGACCGAAGAAAGTTCCACTATTTAAACAGTATTTTATCAGGGGACATACATTTCAAAATACGTCAATGCAAGTGGGTTTATTTAACATTTAAACAAACAAAAAAAACGTGTTACTTTGTTAACATTTCTCATGGTAGATTATTGCTGAAGTTCATGGTTTGGAAACGTTAACTACTACAGTAATAATGTTCGTGTAAAGGAAGCTGTAATGTAAAGCATTACTGTTTTCTTGTTGTTGTGTTTTTCTGCTGACTTTCCCACTGTCAACTGTTTAACTGTTTATCTCTAGTTCTTATCATTCTCCTGCTTTTCCTGCTGTTCTGTTGTTGTCAGTCTGTCTTTGCAGAAGCATGATGGAAAATCTGGTCATGTGACAGTAAATTAATTTCAAATAGCCATTATTGTTTTTGACATACTGTACATGATATTGCTTTCATTTTTCTCTGCATAAATTCCCTTTGATGAAGGCCCAGTGTTTTCAGGAATTGTGCATAAAACCGTCTTTTGGAAGCTGCTAAATATTCGAAAAATGGTCATGGTGCTTCATCTAAGCTCTTCACAATGACACATCTTTGACTAGTTTCCTGTGCCAGCGTAAAACATGTCTGCTTCAGTTCCTGTTAAAAGCAGCTGAATGGGTCCTGCATTATTCATCCTAAAAGATGGATGTCTCTTCCAGCAGAGAATAGGAACGACAAAAGAAAAGCTGATAACATTTTTTAAGTGATAAATTGCGGAAGAAATAGAAAGCGCAATACATCCCTTCTAAATATGGGACATGCATGCCATCACGGTCCCAGCTGAAAGCGAATATTTGTGCTCTGACAGTAACTGCTTTCCTTCGTGTCTCATTATAAGCTAGATAATGTTAACGTGATGCTCAGATGTGTGTGACTGGGATGTGAAGTGGCCCCGGCAGATGCGCCCGTTGCTAAGGAATCTTTTTACCCGCATTTGTCGGCATAGTGGCTAACCTTCTCACCACCTCCTCCGCTGCCACACTCTCCTTTGTCGTACCACCACTTGTTTTTCAATTTGTCCAACAGGCCTTGTTCATTCAGTTTTAAAACTGCCAGGTTAACTGCACTTCTTGAAACGATAAAACATAGTTCGTCAGAGTGAGCAGTATCCAATCAGAGGAAAGAAAAAAAGCAGTTAAAGGGGTGGAAAGTTTTAGTCCCCGTTCCCCACTTTCCCAGTATGAATCACATTAATGCACTGGACAAACCTCTCTTTTAAAAAACAAAACAAACAAACAAAAAAAACAAAGTCTGGACCCAGATCTCATCTCTGAGATACACCTCAACTGTGGTACTTGTCTGAGAAGCCAAACAGGAAATGATGCAGTTACATCATCGCTATCTGGTGTTTCCAGTAGAAAGAACTCATTAGGTATCATTTGCACAGAGAACTTTAAACTTAATCTAGGTTAGGTTTTAGATTATTTTTTTCTAGTTACCTATGTGTGCTGTATAAATGTATAAATGCTAAATGTGTTGCATTAATGTATTATCAAATTCTGTCAAAACTGTGAATGCAATGTAAAAAATATATGTTTTTTTCCCATTTCAAATTTTTTTTCACTTTTTGTAGCTAGGAATTTGCATAAGGCCCTTACTGCCGGTTGTGTTGAAAGAACAGGGTGTGTTTAGATCGCTAGTGCTCAAATCTATTTTTTAAGACAAGATAGTAAAAAGTAGATGATTGATTTTTTTTTTTCATGGTTTTGCTTTTCCTGCCATAGCAAGTGTAATTTTATACTTAAAATGAATAAGATCCTTGGTGAGACGTAATTCCCAATGAAATAACACTAACAGTTAACAGTGTACAAATCGTTCAAGCATTTTCTTCAGTTCACTTGGTGAATCTAACAAAATGTTCGAATAAAGCTTGTCTCTTCGGATCCAATTTTCTGTAAACGATGATGAGGCAGGTCTCAGAGGTGAGGTGGACTAAGAAATGAGATTTATGAACAAACACTGCTGCTCCTTTCCCATGTTTTGATGTAAATTACACATGACTAATTTGTTTCTAACAAGAACAACAAAGGAGCACTAATATAAAAGAACTGGGAAAATCGATATGTCCACTGGCCCTACTCTCCCTTATTCCTTCGCCCTTCCCCCGTCTTCTGCTCTCTCTCTCTCTCTCTCTCTCTCTCTCTCTCTCTCTCGTGCGTCCTCATTAGTCTATATTGCTTTGAGATACACAGAGGACCTTTGCAGTATTGAAAACCTGTTTTTGTCCCACTGGGCTGTCTACAGATGAACTGAGCATCTTGAGAAGTGCTGATTAAGCCTGATCCCTTGCTCGACGTGAGATTTCTAGCAATACATCAATACCCTTGGTGTCTATTAGTTCTGATATAAATAGTGAGGTAAAGCACGCACAAATCAGCATATGCATAATCAGAATTAATGCCTCATTAGGGTTTTTTTCTTGCTGCTGCAAATTTAAGGTGTGCGTGCAATTTATCTGCAGCACGTTCAGTGCATTGAATATCAACATTCTGGCACAAGCATAGCATAGCAAGGTATAAAACTAACATTGCATAGCAACGTATAAAACTAATATAGCATGGTAACCAGGCGCACGGTGGCTTGATGGTTAGCATGCATGTTCTCCCCGTGTTTCGGGGGTTTCCTCCAGGTACTGCTGTTTCCTCCACCACTCTAAAGACATGCACTGAACGCTGATTGGCACTTACAAATTATCCGTAGAGTATGAATGGGTGCTTGTATGTGTGCGATTGTGCCCTGCAATAGGCTGGACTTCCATCCAGGGTTTCCCCCGCCTCATGGCCTAAATTCCCTGGGAGGGGCTCCAGGCTCCCCGTGACCCTGAGGATAAGAAAATGGATGGATGGATGGATGGTAACATAGGTATTTTCAAAACGACGAAAGTCTCTGTATTCTCAATATACTAAAGATCTTACAGGATAAAAAACTATTCACATTTTGAAAATAGCCATGTTAGTGTACTGGGAAAACCAAATTTGTATGCAAAGGAGGAGCTTCAGCACTTTAAATCTAATCATCCATCCATTTTCCATACTGCTGGGGAAGCCTGGAGCCTATCCCAAGGAACTCGGGGCACAAGGCGGGGGACACCCTGGATGGGGTGCCAACCCATCGCAGGGCACAATCACACACACATTGACACACTACAGACAATCTGGTAATGCCAATCAGCCTACAAGCCATGTCTTCAGACTGGAGGAGGAAACTGTAGTACCCAGAGGAAACATCGAACCGCAGGGAGAACATGCAAACTCCGCACAGATATCTAATCATATGTCATAAAAAGCAAAATCTTTATGCATGAATTGAGCAATGCTGAATATGTAAAAAAAAAAATCGGTACAATTATTTATTACATATCGATCTTATTCAAATAGCTTAGTGGTAGAGGTTACTTTGGTTAAAATAAGTTGGTTCAGAATGACTCATACAGAGCATTCGAGCATTCAACATATGCTTGTGCCATAACGTTGATATTCAAAGTATAGAAGGTGCAACAAATAAGTTGCATATGAACAGTTTTTCAGAGACTGGGTTGCTTATCGCTTTTAATGCCACGTGTTAATTTTACATCATCATCATCCTGAAGTGGTGAGTGAAGTCACGGCATGTTTAGCTAGGTTTTCCACAGACAGCACAGTACAGTATGGTACAGCCACAAATTAGACAAATCGGTTTTGTCATTATTTTGCGAAGTGAACAATACTGTAACCAATTGTGCTGAATTTAGTTACCGTTCTTGCCAGGTTACCACAAATACCACTGATTGGACAAACACAAAATTGCTGTCACTCGAATCAATCAACCGGCATTTTTAAAGAGGAAAAACAATGGAAAATGTTCTGGCTGATCATCTATTTTTGGTCTTTACAAATTAAATCAAATCATGAGTAAAGGAGATTGTAAGGTGACATTTAACAAACTGTACTGTGCTGTGCAGAGAAAAAGGTGATTAGCTGGCGCTTAGCTGTCTCCTTACCAGTCCTCCACAGTTAGCTAACACAAATGCTTGCTGTGTGATTGTAATAGCTAACTATGGAGGTGTGACATCACGCAGCCTTTTATGGTATGAACATTATTCTGAATCATACCCTGCTCGAGGACCTGTGTGCACTGGAAATGTGCGATTAGCTGTTTCCTTACTGTACCTCCACAATTAGCTGACAGAACACTTTAGCTAACAGATCTCCTTACAGTTAGTCTGTGTTAGCTTCAAGTGGAGGTCTGATATCAAATAGCATGGTGTGCAATTTTTTCTGAATCCAGAACCATCCATACCCTGGTTGAGGATCTGAATCAGGTGGAAAATCTCTATTAGCTGTCTCCTTACCATACCTACACAGTTAGCTAACACAACTCTTTACTGTTTGCTCGAATTCGCTAACTAGCAACACCTTTGCTTTTTCAACTAGGTATTAGCATAACTCCTTTGTTTATAATGATAAAATGACTAATTATTTACAGTCATTCCTACAATTTTATAGAGCACCGTGTGAGAGTTCTGTATTTTATTTATGAGCTAAATAAGGCTTGGGAGACAATCGGCGCTTACTGTACACCATTCGGATGGAAATAAATTTTGGTCTGATATTTATATTGTTTCAGTTATAATTTTATTCAAGTCGTATTTTGAAAAATAAAATCCCACCCCCCAACCCCTCCCCCCCTGCAGACAACCGCTATCTAACCTTGCATATTAAAACTTAAAAAAATAGTCAATCGTGATCCGGGAAATTCATTTTTGGAATGATCAAGAGAGGTTTATCCTGAATGCAACACTCATAAAGAAAGCCCACTGGAGCAAAGACAGAGACGAGATGAGGAAAGAATACAGTAAAGCCCGTCGGAGCTGAGGAGTGAACAGACAGAAGAGCGTTAAAAAGCGTTGGAGAGTCGGAGCCCAGGAAAAGCCTCAGAAAAGCCATGCTCTGACACTGCGCTCCTGTCTGTGGGAGGATCACACGCAGGAGAAGTGACAGGCAGACAACAGTAACTCCAGTGAAATGTCTGACCCAGGAGGCTACAGTCGTCTGTAAGTGACTCTCCTCACCGAGTGTTCGACTTCCTGAACAGACCGAATGTGGGAGTTTACAGACTGAACAGGATCAATTAGTCACGCTCAGTTTGGTTTGGATTTTCGCTGTAAATCTTTTGCTGTACATGCCCACACATACATATCTGAACATTCACATGCAGGAGAAGAAGCATTTGCTTTACGTTTCCTTTCTGTCAGTCTGTAAATTCACTGAGAGTGAAGACTAAATTGTACTTATATCGTGTCACATGAAGCCACCATGTGTTTATTCAAATAAAATAGCTAAACACGCTTATAGGAGAGTGTTAATGTCAAATTCTGCATACATGACCTAACAGGCATCTGTGATTGGTTAGTATTGCTCTTATTGACAGGTAAGAAAAAGGACACCTAGGTGGTCCTCCCTGCTGAGCTGTTCCCCTTGATTTATCCTTACTGCTCGCTTAATACATGATTTTATACTACAGTGGAGTTGTGTCTTTGAATCTGATTGGTCAGAAGGTATTAATTAGTTTGCAGTTTTTCCAGCTGTAATTCAAATCATAGGTTGATATTAACATGCTCGTTTAATATGCTCTAGTGCCTGTTGTTATTTAATGAAGAAAATTGTTGATGTGGTGAAATTTTCTGTAAGGCAGTGTTTATTTAACACTTTTTGAAAGGAGTCTCCATGATCAGTTTTCTGCCAATAGAAACGGTATGTCTCAATCGGCTCCCTAGCTCAGTGATCAGGGAGTCGGCCATTTTATATATGAGTCTTTATTAGTCACATGTACAGTACAGCACAGTGAAATTCTTTTCTTTGCATACCCCGGCATGTTGAGGTTGGAGCACAAGGTCAGCCATGATACAGCACCCCTGGAGCAGAGGGCCTTGCTCAAGGGCTCAACAGTAGCAGCTTGGCAGTGCTGGGGGTGGACCCCCAACCTTCCGATCAGTAACCCAGAGCCTTAACCGCCAAGCCACCACTGCCCCCATTTTTTATTTTTTTTTACGTGCTGTCTCAATCGCACTGGAACGTTCGCTCCCTAAAAAATCTCATAATGCACCGCAAAAACCAGGGAGCATCGATGCTCACTATGTTCCCATACTGGAAATGACGGCAAATTTTCTGGTGGATGACCTCTCGGTCAACTTCGTCTACAAATGTAAGTAGCTTGTTATCGTTGTTGTAGCTCTCAAATGATTACTTACGTTAGCGATATTTAACTTTATTTGACGTTCGATAAACGGTTTGTTTGAGTCTAATGACTTTTAAGTGTTTAAAGATAAAAAAAAATAAATCCACTAGCTAGCCATAGAAATGCATGTGATTAAGCTAACGAATTTGTACGACCTATAACAGTTCAATATTTTTACAACGTGAGTATGTATTCATGTTGTTGGAAATTGACTTATCAGTGTCCCAATGTGTAGTGAACCAGGGTCCTTACCAGTGCCCTAACTCTTGTACACGATTTTCACAACCTAGGGACCTAGTGAGCTGATCGAAGCTCCAGAATTATTGGCATCTGTGGTAAAAAAAAAAAGGGGGGATTATGAAAAAGCTATTACAATTGTCTTGGTGTTTAATTAGGTTAATCCAACCCTGCAAAGTATGTGAGAAGTCTAAACTTTAACTGAAGTTAATTTAAACTAAGGGAAAAAAAAAACTCATTAAAAATACGTCACAAATATTGGCACCCCTTCATCGACTACTGTAAAAAACCTTCCCTTGCCAACATAACAGCACTAAGCCTTCTCCTATAATGCTTAGTAAGATTAGAATTAACCATATGGATGATTTTAGTCAGTGGCACAGTATATGTACATTATAGAACAGGATCTATTACGTCAGGATGGAACAGCTCACTAGGGGACCACCACATTGTTCTTCCTACCCAGACAACAGGGCCAATTACGCTCTCTTATCTCTCAGCCTCCTGGCCATGGATGGTAAATTCTATCATTAGTGTGAATGTGAGGTAGTGTCAGAGCAGGCTAGGTATTCACTGGGTCTTGTCTCAATCGTAAAAATCCATATTGCCATCAACAGAACATTTCCAGCAATGTCAATTACATATCAACAACATCTGCATGCAACTCAATTACCTGGGTGAAGCTTCTCATAAATCATATGCTATAAAACAAAACAAGCAGTAACTCCACACTAAAATGTTTAAGAATGCAATAAAAGTGAAACAAAACCAAACAAAAATCAAGTAGAGGTAGGCACGCCAGGGAAGGTGGAATACCATAACAACACGTGACATATTGTTATACTACTCCACCCACCTTAACTGTGAGCCCTTGGGCGTAGCCACTCCGTAGCCTTTGGAGTCCAGGTTGCCTCCGACCTTCATGGTGTCGCAGGGCTTGCGCTGCTCGGTGTATTCGTTCATGGTGGATTCCAGCAGGAAGGCGTACTTCCCCTTGGACTTCCTCACCCGAGCCACGCCCTCCGCCGTGGTCTTGGTGAACACTGTGGGCTCGGCTGACTTCATGTAGCTCCACATTTTCTCATATACGGCAATCTTTGACCTCTAGGAGATGGCAGACAGTAGCATGTAAATGTAGGGGGTCGAATGTTATGGTAGGTTGTGAATGAGACAAATTCGAAAATCCTATAAATGTCATACATGGTGAGAAATAATCATAGGTCTTTATTTGAAGGCAATCATTATACGTACAGAATGCATACAGATCATCCTGCGTGCATAAGCAATAAAT